>NC_141874.1:610509943-610812973 GCF_056163025.1 Triticum urartu | reverse complement strand
ACAGTGGCGCGCCTTCGGCTCGCTTCAGTGATGATAGTCGTCGCTAGGTGGTCTACGGATCTGGATGTTATTATTTTTGGTATTCGTTGTACTTCCATGATTAAGAATGAATAGATCAAAAATTTTCTCGCAAAAAAAAAGAAAAAAATGTTTTGCTCATAGCCACTAGCCTGAACTTTCTTCATGGGCCTGGTTCATTTACATGCCATCGGGCAAATGGTCCTTGTAGGCCCAGCCTTCTTATTACAGGCCATTGGGAAAATGTTCACAAATTGGGCCGCCGGCGCCAACTGCAAATGCTCCTTCAATAGCTGGCCAAATGGGCCGTTTTTTGGGGGCCGGCCTGTGAGCACGCCGGCACGGGCTAAACGGGCCGGGCCCGGCACACGGCACGCCCTGGGCGTGCCTGGGCTTGGAGGCTGGGCACGCGGGCCGGAACGGCATGGCCCGATTACTTTTTTTAATTTTTTTATACATCTATATATGGCCTAACATGTAAAAAATAGACTAAAAACGCTCAGTGCGTCAAATAACAGGCTGAAAATATACGGCCCATCATGCTAAACGGGCCAATGTGCCGGCCCGTTTATTAACTGGGCCGTGCCTGGGCCTGGGGGCGCAGCACGTGGACTGGCATGGCACGGTCCGTATAGTAATCATACCCTGGCGGGCCATGCCGGGCCAGGCACGATTACGATGGGCCGGGCCGGCCTGTTTGGCCAGGTAATGTACCGCACCGGCGCGCCTGAAATATCAACGGCCGAAGCCGAGAGATATCCAGTGGCCACTGGCCAGAGGCCACCGCCAATCTCCTCACTGAGCTCCACGCCACTACCCTTCGCCCCCAGCCATGATCATCACCACCGCCGCCTTCCCGTCCGTCTCCTCCTTCCACCGCCCGCGCCTCAGGCCCTGCCCGCGCCGCGCCGTCCTCCACCTCGTCCGGTCGGCCGCCTCCTCCTCCCCCTCGTCGTCGTCCTCGTGGGAGGAGCGCGAGGAAGCGCGGTGGCTCCGCGAGGAGCAGCGCTGGCTGCGGGAGGAGCAGCGGTGGCTCCGCGAGGAGTCGCGCTGGCGCACCGAGCGCGAGGCCCTCCTCTCCGAGATCACGGCGCTCCGCCTGCGCCTCCGCGCGCTCGAGCCTGCCGCCGCGCCCGTGCCTCCTCCCGCACCGGCGGCTGCGCGCGTCTCTCCGCCTCCGCCTCCCCCCGCACCGGCTGCGCGCGTTGCTCCACCTCCGCCTCCTCCCGCGCCTGCGGCACGCGTGGCGCCACCTCCGCCGCCCGTGCCGGCGCCGGTGAAGGAGGTCGAGGTGAGGAAGGAGGTGGTGGTGGTCGAGGAGAAGGCCAAGGCGAAGCCGAAGCCGAAGGCGGGGGCCAGCAGCGGCAAGAAGCGGGCGCTGAGGGTCGGGAGCGAAGGGGAGGAAGTGCGGGCGATGCAGGTGAGCGTAGCCGCGGTCGCGCACCTCTCGTTTTGGCTAGGATTCGCCATGCACGACCTGTTGCTGGGCTTGGGCCGAACATGACAGCGGTTCGAGACACTACAGAGATGCTCTGTTCTGTTGGCAATGCTCTGTTCCCCTAAACAAAATGTTGGCAGTGCTCTGTTTCTTTCTAGCTAGATATACTCACTGCAAGTTCTGCAATCTGCTGTTGCTCTACGCTACATTGTCCAGAACGTGGCTGTGAACTACTATGGACTTACGGGATACAGTAGTACCGATTTGTATCTATGAGCCAGAACCTACTAATTAAGTACAAAGATACATTGGCCGTATATAAATCCAAGTGTACCGTACATCATGCAGGAAGCCTTGGAAAAGCTTGGATTTTACTCCGGCGAAGAGGACACGGAGTTCTCCAGCTTCTCGACCGGCACCGAACGAGCCATCAAGACATGGCAGGTCAATAAAATCCTCGCCCATCTTACATTCGCTAATATATCCGTGCCAGTGCTGTATAACATGTGTCATGTACTAGTAATTGCGCTTCCTGTTTGCAGGCATCGATAGGGACTACAGAGGATGGGCTGATGACGTCGGAGCTACTCGAGATGCTATTCACAGGACGGACCCAGGACGATCTCAAAAAGGCAAGCTTAGAAACTCCAACTCCAAGCCACAGTCAGTATTTCAGTGATGTGGCCATGGCGTCGCACTGAGATCCTGATGCACAAATCTGAGATCATACTTCTGTTCTACTTGCAGGAAGGCGTAAACGGAGCGCTTGTTCCACCTGTAACAGAAACCGCAGAGCTTCAGCAACCTGTGGAGGAAAAAATTGACTACAACAAGCACAGAGTGTACCTTCTCGGCGAAAACAGGTGGGAAGATCCGTCCAGGCTGACCAAGAAGGATAAGCCGATCAGCGGTTCTACTGCCGCGTCGACAAAGCAGTGCATCACCTGCCGGGGCGAAGGCCGCCTCCTGTGCCTAGGTACTCAAGTCACTGCTTCTTTACTCCACACTCGTATCCAGTAAATCCCAGCCATCGGTGTACCATAAGCCACTGCCATTGGCTTGACTTCTGTACTATTACTGTTAATCTTGTGCTATGTTGTGACTATTGATGCGATCCTTCTTCGTTCCTGCAGAATGCGATGGAACAGGTGAGCCCAACATTGAACCACAGGTGCGCTAGAGTTCGGGTTGCAGAAATGCACCACGTTGTTTATTAATTAAGCCTTGCTATTTCTTCTGTGATATGCACTTAATCGTTAACTTTTTTTAAAATGCAGTTCTTGGAGTGGGTTGGCGAAGACACAAAGTGCCCATACTGTGAAGGCCTTGGCTACACAATATGCGATGTTTGTCAAGGGATTAAAACAGCGCACAGTTGAGCAAAAGACTTATGAGCAACATTCAGCCTTAGTTGAACGTCTATAGCAGCTTATATATATGTTAACTAACTATTCCAGTTTTGTCGCAATATGTTTTCAGTAATATAATCACATTGTCATACTACATTATGAAAATAGATGCATAGAGACATAGGTAATACCTTTTGTTATGTACAATAGAAGATGGGGAAAATAACGAATGAAGCGATTGCTTTGTCAATCAAGCTTATACAATTGTCATGCCTCAGAATATTTTCAGCATTCAACATATTTCCAGGAAAACGCATTTATATCTGTCAGCAAGTATTTGATCTTCAGCAAGGAGGGTGGACTGGTGGTATTTCCAACTTGGTTGATTTTGCCATGCAGTTTACATGGGAAGCATGCATTAAACACACTAGCTGCTATGCTTGTACAGGTCATCAAGTTGCTACCATGAGAGATTGAGTTCTACCTCATAGAATAGAACTTCCGAAATGTGGCACTTGGCAGACTTGTAATCCTTTGCTGCCAGCACAGCACAAGGATGAACATTGCCTGCAAAGTATGTCCAACAATGAGAAAACTACTGAGAACAGATGCTGATTTCCTGATGATAATTCTGGTAACAGGAGATGGAACATACAACACATCGATGGAGTTAACCAACCTATTACTGCTAAAGAAAAACGCTGGCTGCTTCTCACAAATGTTCTTCTGAATTTTCTTTTTTAAATAATACATTGTTTGACTATACTAGGTAAAAATATATAATCTGCTGTCTCTGACTTTAAAGCAGAGAAGGAACAGAAATTGAGACAACAGCAATACCTTGTTCTAACAAGAGGCCAGGATGTCCCAAAAAAGAGAGGCAGGGAGATACCCCTACCAAATACTCCCTCCGTTCCAAATTACTCGTCGCAGAAATGGATGTATCTAGAACTAAAATACATCTAGATACATCCATACTCGTGACAAGTAATTCGGAACGGAGGGAGTAAGAAATAGCAGGCCTGTTGTAGTGTTTACCTCTGCAACTGGAACTAGATCATTTGCCAATCCAAATGCCTTTCCCTTTCAGATGCACTTCACATGCCATCTTAGATTCTGAATGCTGTGGGCAATGAAGGGCTCATAGGCAAAGTACAAAATAAATTATCGAGAAAAAGAATCTACAAAAGGTACCTCTATAAACTAGAAATGTTGAAGCCATTTTTTACTTCAAATATAATCCAATCAGTGAAACATTTCGCCTGATCTCATGAAATCAGTCGATCCCTATATTGTAACAAAGTGGTGCATCCCATGCCATATGCTTGATGTTCATGCCAGATCTAAGGTTTGGCTCAAATCTTGAGAAGGGTAATGATTCTATGTAACTGGGTTAATAATGACCCTGAAACTTGTTTATGAAGAGATTGCACAAGTGATAAGACACAAGGTCACAGACCCTTATTGACTGTGATTTAAATAAACAAATCGTATTACATGAATGCAATATCAGCAAATTGCAGAGTATACCATGTACACGAATGTAGTTCTAACAATGTATAGAAGCTACGCCGTCACATATACAAATTTTAAACAATTTAAGAGACAGAACTAAGCCACCTGCATGCCATACAAAAGCCATTGAAATTGGGGCTCTGTCAGATTGGAATGAAGTACTTGCTGTTCAGACATGCCACCTCCTCCTTATTTTCCCACTGCAGTTTCTCCCACCATTCAACTGAACCACATATCTGCTTCAGTTTCCCATAGTTATGCGTGCAGCTTAGCGGGATGCTCCTCAGATTTGGGCAATCCTCCACCCGAAGGGTCTCAAGGCATGGGAATTCTCTTGCTTTACAAATACTTCTCAGCTTCTTAAGTCCCGTCAATACGATCAATCTCAACTTTGGGAAGTCACTCTGCCCTGTGTCATTCCGTGAAGTTTCTACCATAGCATGATCTTCTTGTTCATCTGAAGCATGATCCTGCATTTTCATTTGTTCTCCACACTGCTCCTCATCTTCAACAATTTCGAGCACCCCATCACAATGAGATATGACAAGCCTCTCAAGAAGCTGAAGTCCTCGGACCCATGTTATGTTCAACAACTTGGGGCAGTGTGAAATGATCAATTTGCGAATGTACTGAAAATTATGGGACATTGGTGCAACAAGGACACTTTCCAACGAGGGAAGAACTGACAGGGTCAGGAACTGCAACTGTGAAGTTGTAAGCTCAGCATCAGCAACCACTGTGTTCAGGTCATAGCATGATTCAACATACAGCTCCTCAAGGTGCTCCATGTGGCTGAGGTCAGAGATTTTGATTGATTGCATATCTGCACAATACTTCAAGTTTAAGCGATGTGTTGACTTCGCCAAAGGACGAGGCATGTTCAATTTCTTTAGCACATCCTCTGCATAAATAGTGATTCCAAGGAACAGTAGTTCCTTCAGAGAATCCAAATTCAGGTTGTCAACATCACGGATACCATAGTGGCTGCGGAAGAGATTGAGCACTTTCAACTTGTGCAACTTTGAGCAGTTGTTCATGGTATCTTCAAGTGCAACAGTCACACTCAGATCCAAATGCCTCAACTCTTTCAGTAACCATAGGCGCTCAGGTAATCTCATAATGTGTGTGTGAGACAAATTCAGATGCTCCAATGCAACCAATGCATCACATTCTGGAAGTGATGTTATTGCAGTATGAGAAAGATCCAGAACTTTCAAGGATGACATAGTTCTGAAAAATCCATAGCTCATCTTGTTCAAATTTGGGTTGTTCTGCATCAACAGAGTGGTAACATTTTTGCACTTTGGTGAGAAAGAAAGCTCGGTGATGTTATTAGACATGATGGAGATCCTTGTAGCTTCATTCCATTCTCCAGCTGATGGAGCATTATCCAAGGCCATCCCTGGTTGAACAAGAAACTTTGTATCTGACTTGTTGACCAACCAAAGACCCAGTTGCCTGATTACATGGTGCATTTTTACCTTTGAAGACATTGAGCCACTGGCCTGCAACAAGCAGGCTGAAACGAGACTGCGGAATATCAGATAACCATTCTCACGATCATGTAATAGCAAACCTTCAGCTAACCAATAATCAACAAGTTGCTCTTTACTGATAGATCCATATTCTGGGAAAAGAGTGCAGTATAAGAAACACTGTTGTTGAGTGGTTGTGAGCCTGTCGTAGCTGTATTTCAACCGACCAAACATTTCATCCACACCATCAATATTCTCCATATTAGTATCAATTGCATCCACAGCTGATTTCCACTCACCCTCTTCCAAGCCTGCCACAGCGGTCCCAATGACATTGAGTGCAAGTGGCAGTCCTCCACAACTTCGGGCTATTGCCATAGCATGCTCTCTAGAAGTATTCTGGGAACCAAGCGATTCAACTGCTGCACTAGCCTCCTTGCTAAGCTTGCTCAAGAACAGTTCCCATGAAGCATCGTTACCCAAAATCTGCATCTTAATCAAGCTTCTTTGTGCATTCATCTGGAAGCATACTTCTTGGTAACGTGATGTGAGGATCAGCTTGCTCTGACTTTTGGTATCTGGAGTTGGGATACCAACATCCTCCAGTCGGAATTTCTTCCTTACATCATCAAGCAGGATTACAAATCTTTTCCTAGCAAGTGCCTTTATCAAGAATCTGGCCCGTTTGGCAATTGGCTCTGCATCATTCCATGGCAAGTTGAGCCTTTCGGAGATAGTCTGTTGTATCTCCACTATGTTCAGCGTCTCTGAATTGGATACTTCAATAAAGATAACAACCTGGCACAAGCAAATTAAGGAAAATGGGGCCATCAATAGCTAGAAGGTAATTTTAAAATATGAATAGAAATATAACCTGAAAATTACAAATGATGAGATAGCGTCAGGGAAGGATGTGCCAAAAAAGAGATGCATGTATGTGCCCGGCAATAATTCCAATTTACACAGCTGCATTTTATGCACATTTACTTGGTTTATGTAAAATATGCTTAAAAGAGCAAACCTTTTAAGGATTATGTGGAAAACAGCAAATTGACACACACTAATTGCATCAAATAACAATGCATTTTTCATGTCCATATCTACTAGATAATGTGTACCTACAATATCTATGAACTAGTCAAATTCTCATGCTGAATGGTTACTGTCTCTCCGTGTGAAAACCATGTTAAATTTCTTATGCCTGTACAAGAAGATCAACATTACTTCAGACTTAACTACTTCAGTGCACTGTGTAGCTGTTCTACAATGAAATTTTCTGCCTTCTCTAAAATGCATGGCAGCACAAATTTTCTCTTCAATGTTTGTAAATTAACTTTCTTTGAGTATCGTTACAAATATAAGCATGGTCACTGAAATAAGTATTATCTTAAGTTAAATAGAAATATTAATGTACAGATAAACACGTACTCTAAGGGATAAATTGCAGTCTTGGAGAAAGCCACATACCTGATAGTCATGGGCCTTCTTTTCAAGATCATTGTTGAAAACATGTAGAAGCGTCGTCTTGCCAACACCTCCTTGACCCCACACACCAATTATATTCGAGTCGCCCTTCTCAAACAGATCATGGAGCTGACTCAGCATGGTCTCCAAACCAAACGTCTCGATTTGAGGCAATGGATCAACAATCTTGGGAAGGGGCTTGAATCCAAATTTCTTGAACCGCCTCCCTTCTTCAATAAGTTTATTTGCCTCATCTAGAGCCTCAAGAACATGCCTGCCGATCGAGGCACGCCGGTGAGCATGGATGGTGCACTGGCCGAGGCAAGAATACTTCCTCAACTGGCTGTAGTCCTCGTCGATGGCATCCAGTTGTAGCTCTTCGATACGCCTCAGCCAGACCTGCACCTGAGGGTCACAGATGTTCAGCTTGTCCACCTCTGCGGTGACTCGCGCCCTCACCGTCGTCTCGACAGCAAGCAGTAGCTTCTTGGCCTTGTCGAGATCGGCCCAGTTGGATTTGAGGTGAAGGAACGAGGCGACCTCCCGGGCCGCCGCGTCCAGCATGCCTGTGCCATCCAAGCATTCGCAGAGGGGCTGCAGGCAAGAACCGGCGGCGCTGATCGCGTCAGCCATTGGGATCAACGATTTTCAAGTGGCAGCCAGGCTGGGTAGGCATGGAAGATGCCAATAGGGGGGAAAAGGTAAAGCTTATAAAGAACAACCCAATGCAACAGCGAGACGCCACACGGTCCCCTGGTCAAACCGGCCAGCACGGCGAGAATGTACAGCGAAGGCACGGCGACAGTTCTGCCGATGGCGACTGGCATGTCTAGAGAAAATGTCCACGCGCAGCTGGGTAGTGGGAGGCACGAAGAAGTCATCATTCGAGAAGGAAACTTGTGGATGGCATACTCTTCCAGCCGAAACCGAGTGCGGGGGGCGAAAACCACTCCCCGCGGTCCTGTTTCCTCGTTGTTTCGGGAAGAGGAGCGCCGCGATGGCAAGCCAAGCAACGGCTGCGTTCGCGGTGAAACTGCGTGTGGAAGAGTCAATCCGTCGAACACGTTGCGTGCGGCGACGAGCTGGGGAGCGCCCGTCCGGGGAGTTTACCTTGGCTTCTCCAGCCGCGGGGCTCTGGAAGGCCTGGTAGTAGTCCATATGGGAGTTTCCGCCGGCGGGCGGCGGTGAAGCTGGTTTTTATCTGGTCGCTGGCCGTCGGAGTTGCGGTTAGAAACTCGGAGGTGGGCGATGGATGGATGACAAAAGTCGCCGTCGGCAGGGAACTAGCCGCGGATAAAATTCCCCAACGGCTGCGGTATTTTCTTTTCAGCCCGACCGGTAGTTGGGCTGACTTCGGCCCTCCGCTGCCTACACGGGCTGCTAGGATTCAGCCCACAACTTTCCTCGTGAGTCCGGCTAGTTTTTTGCGGTTTTTCCCCTAGGCGATCTAGGGTTCCACTTTTCCTCCGGCGGCGACGCTCAGAGTCCATGTTTAAACTATCGAGGCGGCGGGTTCTATCCGGTGACCGAGATCGTAACCTTGTTCCGCCATTGAAGATCCATCTGCATGGCGAGTCTGCCAGAAGCATCGGGAGTCAGGAGGGAGTTAGGGAAGGGGGAAGTAGACCAGACGGGAGTAGCGGGGTAGGAATTACAGATGGACGACCTGGGGGATCGCAGGACGTGAGGAGGGAGACGGATCACAGGAGGGCTGCTGGTGCTTCGGGAGAGGAGGAGGAGAATCTCGGGGAGGAGGAAGCTTGGGAGTCGTATGGCCCGGAGGCGGATCTGGAAGACCAGTTTGCGGGGTTGCAGCTTCATGGGGAAGAGGAAGATGACTTGGACCTGTCTGACGAGGTCGAGGAACTAATCAAAGGAGTCCGTTGGCTTGGGCTCTTCAGGGTTTACACAACCAAGCCGTTTAGCCATGCTGCGCTCCTGAAGCAGATGAGGAACACGTGGTCGTCAGCACAAGGAGTAACTTTTAACATTAAGGGCCGGAACCTTTTCTTGGTGCAGTGTCACTGTCTCGGCGATTGGAAGAGAATCATGGAAGGAGGCCCGTGGCTGTTTCGCAACGCTGCGCCAATCATCATACAGGAGTACGATGGTTTCACCGATGTGAATGAGTACAAGTTAAACAAAATCCCGTTATGGGCAAGGGTGCAGGGTTTGCCGGATGGGCTTACAACGAAGAAAGAACTTGTAGAGAAGGTGGCAGCTAAGGTGGGGGAACCACCGTTTACTGTGGTTGTGAACGAGGGCAAGATCAATCCAGCGAGCACTTTAAGGGTCAGAGTCTATGTGGATATCAATAAGCATTTAGTGCATTTCGTGCCAATCACAATCAAAAAGAGCAAGAGGTATCCCGTGTTTTATGACAAGCTTCCAGTGTTCTGCTATTTTTGTGGTCTGATTGGGCATACGGTGGAGGAGTGTGGCGACGGTATTCACGAGCTGGAGTCATGTGAATGGGGGGACTGGCTGTTGTGGAGCAATGAACGAGTGAGGGCTGGCATGGATGGTAGAGCAGGAAGGGAGGGAGGAGGTTTGAGAGGCAGTTCAGGAGGAAGAGGAGCTAGAGGGGGTCGTCAAGGGAGAGGAGGAGGTGCGGCTGTAGGGAGGGGAGCCCCTGTTGATGCTTTTTATGCAGAAGAAACTGAGTATAGTCAGAACCCCGCGGAAAATTACAAGTCTGCACGTAAGAGGTTGGTCTCAGCTGATGGCACGATTAGCGTCCGTGGGCAGGATCTACCAAACTTGTCGGGCAAGGTAGCTGATACAGTTTTGCTGTTGGAGAACGGGGCTGGGAGCACAAGTGGGGTGGTGGCATCTACCCTGGAAAAGGATCCTATTGTAAAAAGGAGAAGGCAGGACGGAGAGAATGTGGTGGAAGATATGGACACCTCTGGTCAGGTGACCTCCCTAGTGGAGAGCCGTCGAGCTCAATGAGGACTCTATGCTGGAACTGTCGCGAAATTGACGACCCCGCGACAGTCCGTGAGCTCCGCGATCTCGTGGAGGCTTGTGCGCCGGTGGTGCTTTGTATTGTGGAAACTCAAATTGCGAAGTACCGGGTGGAAGGTCTGGCTGGTAGTTTAGGTTTTGATAATAGTTTTGGAGTGTATAGTAGTGGTCATAGTGGAGGTCTTTGCTTGTATTGGAAGAACACTATCAATCTTGAAATAAAAACTTTTTCTCAGTATCATATAGACTCAGTGGTGAATGAACCAGGCAAGGGGCTTTGGAGGCTCTCATGTTTTTACGGGGCTGCAAGTAGGAGTATGAGGTACAAAACGTGGGATACGATGAAGATATTGAAGGGAGAAAATACTTTACCATGGGTGTGCATAGGTGATTTTAATGAGATCCTTAGGCCTGAGGAGCAAATGGGTCCGAACGAGCGAGACAGCTCTCAAATAGCTGGATTTCGGGAAGCAGTTGATGTGTGTGAACTGGCGGATATTGGCTACAAGGGCCTAGATTGGACGTTTGAAAAAAGGATAGTTGGAGGGGAGTATTGTAGGGTCCGGCTGGACCGAGCTTTAGCTACTCCAAGCTGGTCCTCGATGTTTCCCTTTGCGTCGTTGGAACACCTCACTGCAGCGAAATCAGATCACAACCCCATCCTCCTTCTCAATGAGTTAGAAGTGGGTAATCTGAGAGTAGCTTTGAAAAAACCTTTCCACTATGAATGTATGTGGGAGCAGGAGGAAACCTTTATGAGTACGGTTGACCAGGCTTGGCAGAAGGATCAGCCGGCGACTATAGTGGCCGAACTAGCAGCAAAGATGACTACGGTAGTTGCGGCATTGAAACATTGGGGACGCACAACCTTTGGCTCGGTCCGCAAGGAGCTGCGGGAGCTGCGTCAACAATTAGCTGAGCTTAGAGCTGACCCTTTGAGGGTTGGACCGGGTGCAGAAGAGAAAAGAGTCCAGGATAGGATTGTAGAGCTCTCGTACAGAGAAGAAATCATGATGAGGCAACAATCTCGAGTCAAGTGGCTTTCTGAAGGAGACAACAACACCCGATATTTCCAGAAAAAAGCAAGTGCGAGAAGAGCAAAAAATGCAATAATAGAATTACATTGTCAAGATGGTACAGTTTGCAACGATCCCAGAGAGTTGGCTAGTATGGCTAGCAACTTTTATGAAAACTTGTACACTTCAGAGGGAACTATTGGGATGGAAGAGGTTCTCTCTCACATACCGGCTCGAGTTGACGCGGATATGAATGTTCGTCTTAATGCTCCTTACACCAATGAAGAAGTTAAAAATGCTTTATTTCAAATGTTCCCAACAAAAGCACCGGGGCCGGATGGTTTTCCTACACACTTTTTTCAGAGGCATTGGGAGCTTTGTGGAGAGGAGGTGACAGGTATGATCATTAGATTGCTTAATGGAGATGACTCACCGGAGGATATAAACCGCATGTTCATCGTTCTTATTCCCAAGATAGCAAGTCCAAAATTGTTAGGACAGTTTCGGCCTATAAGCCTTTGCAATGTGATCTACAAGATAGCATCGAAAGTCTTAGCGAACAAGCTGAAATCCATTCTCCCCGAGGTAATTTCTGTGGAGCAGTCCGCGTTTGTCCCTGGTCGGCTAATCACGGATAACTTCATTACGGCGTATGAGTGCTTGCACTATATGAAAACAAGGAGAGTTAAGGGCAATAGATATTGTGCACTTAAGTTAGACATGATGAAGGCATATGACAGATTAGAGTGGGCTTATTTGAAGGAAGTGATGCTCAAGTTGGGAATCAGCCCTCGCTTTACTAACACTGTTATGAGGTGCGTCTCTTATATTTCATTTTCAGTTCTCTTTAATGGAGGCGGTATGGAGGAGTTTACACCATCTAGAGGACTACGACAAGGAGATCCGATCTCTCCCTATTTATTTCTGCTTGCAATAGAAGAGCTTTCTTGTTTACTTAAAGCGCAGGACAGTGGAGTGGGAGGCATCCAGGTTGCTCCCATGGCTCCTTCTGTAAATCACCTACTGTTCGCGGATGATAGTCTCTTGTTATTTGATGCCACGAGTGACACAGCTGGAAGGGTAAGGGACATTCTGAAAATTTATTGTGATGCGTCCGGACAACGCATAAACACTGACAAGTCCTCTATTTATTTTAGCAAATGGGTCCCGGAGCAAGTTAGATTGGAACTTAAAAATCTACTTGATGTGCACAATGAGGCTTTGTCGGAAAAATATTTGGGTCTACCAACTGATGTTGGGAAAGAAAAAGAGGGATGTTTTAGATACTTGAAATATAGAATTTGGAAGCATATCCAGGGTTGGATGGAAAAGTGTCTGTCTGCGGGTGGGAAGGAGGTACTGATAAAATTAGTTGCCCAGTCCATTCCAACCTATTCTATGGCATGTTTCAAACTACCTCGCGGGCTGTGTGAACATATCAATGGGCTACTCCGAAAATTTTGATGGGGTAGCAAGGAAGGCCAGAGGAAGTCGGCGTGGGTATCCTGGAGAACTATGTGCAAGCCAAAGCACATGGGAGGGATGGGGTTCCGGGACATTGAACTTTTTAATCTTGCTTTGCTGGCAAGGCAAGTGTGGAGATTGCTTCAGGAGCCGGACACCCTAAGTGCAAGGGTTTTAAAGGCCAGATACTATCCCAACACGGACATTCTGCAAGCAACTCTAGGGGCTCACCCGTCCCAAGTTTGGAGGTCTTTACCGGAAGGGAGAGATATTCTGGAACTAGGAATAATAAGGAGAATTGGGACAGGTGCAGAAACACATATTTGGAACGACAATTGGCTACCACGGGACTATAAGCTCAGACCAATCTGCCCTATCACACCAAACCCACCACAAATGGTCTCCGAGCTGATTGATCCTGTGACACGGTCATGGAACAGACAAGTAATTAATGAGCACTTCATTGCGCCTGATGGGGACGTGATCTTAAACATTCCTTTGAGTACAAGGGTGCAACCAGACTTTTGGGCATGGCACTATGAGCTGAGGGGCTCCTTCTCCGTTCGATCAGCATACAGGATGATTAGTGGTATAAAACACCAAAGAGAGGACTAGTTGGAGCATAGGGCGGGACACTCTAACTTGATACGGGAGAAGAAGTCTTGGTCGCTCCTTTGGAAGACAAAGGTCCCGTCCAAGGTAAGTGTTTTTGTTTGGCGACTTTCACATATGTCCTTACCTATAGGAGCAATGCGGCACCAGCGGAATATGGCAACCACTCCGGCGTGCTCCTTATGCGGTGCGGAGTCTGACTCTTGGAGGCACTCCCTTTTCGAGTGCCGAATGGCGCGGTGCGTGTGGGCTTTGGGAGACGAGGAGATTGTCGAGGTCTTGCTATCCAATCGGTCGGAAGACGCAAGGTTGTGGCTTTTCTGGTTGTTTGAAACAATGAACCAGAATGATCTAGCGAGGGTTCTTATATCAATATGGGCTATTTGGTGGGCGAGGAGAAGAGCCATACATGATGATGAATATCAAAGCCCTCTGTCCATTATGTGTTTTATAAATCGCTATCTGGAGGATCTGAATATAGCCACAGCTTTGAAGCCAGCATCCAATACTAGAGCTCCTGTGCAGCGAGTTCATAAGTGGATCGCACCGGGCGCTGATGCAGTAAAAATTAATGTTGATGGGGCCATATCCCACAACGGCAAGACAGGGGCGGCTGCAGCGATATGCAGGGACAAAGATGGCAAATATTTGGGCACATCAGCAGTCACGTTTGTAGGCCTGGTTGATCCAACAAGTCTTGAAGCACATGCATGCAGCGAGACTCTTGCTCTGGCGCGAGACTTAAACGTCACACATGCGATCATAGCTTCAGATTGCATGCAGGTAGTGACGGATATCCATGGAAGGACACTATCTTCATATTCTTTGGTTATAGATAAAATAAAGGAGTCTATGAATGACTTTGTAAACATTAGTTTTTGTTATGAGTGTAGGGAAGCAAACTTGAAAGCTCACGCCATTGCTAAGGCGGCTTCAGCGTTTCCCTCTGGTCGTCGTTTGTGGCCAGAGACCTTGCCAAACATTGCTTGTATCGCTCCGGCTTTGAACCTTGAATAAATTCCCTAGTTACCCTAAAAAAAAGGTTGGGGAGTGACCTTCCCTCCTTTGCCTCCTTACGGGAGGCCGGAGGTGCAGAAGCGCGAGCAAAGACCCGGAGGCACACCATCGCAGGCTCGACGTGAGTGTCATCCATTGCCTTTCGGCACACGGAGTGAGCTAGTAATACTCACGATTCACCAAGGTTCGACGTGCTTCAACTTCAATGGCTGCCTCCCCGCAGGCGTACCCGGAGCAGCAATGCACTTTGCCTGGCCGGCAGGTTGCTGCCCAGTGCAAGCCCAAGGAGAGAGCGACCTTTGGTCAGATGGGGCCTGCAGGAGTATTCAGGGTTTCTGGGCTGTACCCGCGGAGGGTTTCCACGAGAAAGAACTGATCTCCGCCATGTCTACGGGTGCAAGGTGTTCGATGAAATGCGTGAGTGGACACTTAATGTTCTCAACGGCAGGGAGTCATCCATCGTGTTTGTGATCTTTGTACCGTTGCACGCTTTGACCGGTTTTGCTACGCATATAGCAATCATCTTCTTGAAGCCGGGTTAGCTTTGAGCCTTGTGACTTTTTGTTCAAAAGAATATATGGTGAATCTGGAGACTGATATTTCGTTGCTTCTTTGGGAGGTGTTGCGTGGCAAACTAAGCAAGTGCAGCTGCAGAATTGGGTCCCTCTGGTATGCTATAAGCATGACCATGGAAGGAAAGTCAATCAGGTATGAGCTAACTGTACTGCTATTTGGGCGTAGGCATTTAAAGGATATGCTCTGTGAAAAACTGAAAATACAATCTATGCACAATATATAGCTTTATACAGTTTGGTTTGTATGTACAGAATACAGATAGGCTTGTACAACAGTCACTTGTTTGTGAATCTGAACATTGTATAAGTGTAATTAACAGATGGAACTAATAGATTGGTATTTACATCATGAACATAATATAATACAGATAGGCTAATACAAAGCCACTTATTTACGAACCTGAACGTATAAATGTAATTAATATATACATAGATTGACCTATTGCAGGGGATCTTCACAGGCCTAGGAGGGATCCTAGGCCGCCCAAGAGGTTGATTGAGGAAGCGAATATTGTTGCTTATGCTTGAGTGTGGCAGATGAAATTGAAGCTAATGCAGAACATTCATCATACTCTGAGGTAAACATAATATATCAGCAATGCGTATTGTTTCATCATGTTGCAGTGATTGTGCTAGTCTTTGTCTTGGATGGGAATGAAATACTTGCTCTCCATTATGTCCTTGCAACCCCATTCTAGATTTTCCCACCAGGCATATGATCCACAAATCCTATTTAGTCTCTGGCAATCATATGTCTTACCCAATGGAATTGTTTTCAGATTCGGGCAGTTCTCCACCCTAATACTTTCAAGACATGGAAAGTCTCTTGGGATGCATACCCTTCTCAGCTTTGGTAGGTCAGTTAGTACCAATGATCTCAGTTTTGGGAAGTCTGCATGGTGCTCTGTTCCATTGATCCGCCCACTCCTGGTCATATTCTGGTAATATTTGGCATATTCATTCCATGCGTCATCTACCATACCATGTATCTCTTGTTCTTCAGAGAAACCATTTTTTCTCCTGCATCTCTGAGTACTACCCTGTTCAATTCCCGAACTCTTGCTTTCCACCTCGTCGGTTGTTTCTTCAACAACTTGCTCTAATTCATGACAGTGATAGATAGAAAGCTTCTCAAGTGACTCCAGCTTCAGAACCCAGGTAACATCGTGCAATTTTTGGCAGTGGGAGATTGTAATTTCTAGGAGGTTCCGAAAGTGATGAGGCGAAGATCCAATAAGAACTGTTTCTAGAGCAGGAAGTTCAGCAAGGGTAAGCACTTGCAGACAAGATCTTCGCTTGTCAGAGTCAGCAATAAGCTGTTTCAAGTCAGGACATGATTCAACATAGAGCTCTCCAAGTTGCACCATATGTGTGAAGTCTGATATTTGGATCGACTGCATTTGATCGCAGTGTTTGAGGCTAAGGCGCTGTGTCGACTATGCCAGCGGATGTGTCTTGGTCAACTTCTTTAACACATCCTCGGCATAAATTGTGATACCAAGGAACTCAAGTTCTTTTAGGGAATCAATGTTCAGATCATTGACATCACGAATCCCATAGTTGCTTCGGAAGAGGTTTAGGACCCTTAGCTTGTGTAGATTGGAACAATTGTCAAATGTCTCTTTAAGGGCCTTGGTAACACTTAAATCTAAATGGGTTAGTTCTTTGAGCACCCAAAACTCCTCAGGAAGCCTCTCAATGCATGTGTGGGACAAATTGAGATACTTAAGCTTGGACAATGTTTCACAGGGTGGAAGAGTTGTGATGCTGGTGTGTGAAAGATCAAGGACCCTCAAGGAAGGCATGAATTTGAAGATTGTTGGACTGAGCCTTTCCAAATTAGGATTATGCTGAACTAGCAAAGTTACTAGATTCCTGCACTCATGTGAGATACAAAGGTCCCTTATGTCATTAAACATGAGTGATATCCTTCTTGCTGCTTGCCACTCCCTCTCTGATGGAGCCCTCTCCAAACTCATTCCAGCCTTCACAATAATATTTTCCCGCACTGCAAGGGAAATCCCCAGATGGCGAATAATGTGGTGCATTTTGACCTTCGAAGAGTCAGATTTGCAACTCTCTAACAAGCATGCTGACAACAGGCTACGGATTATACGATGGCCTTTCTTGGGGTCCTGAGGTATCAACCCATCTGCCATCCAGTACTCCACAAGCTTATCTTTTCTGATTGAACCATATTCTGGAAAAAGGGTGCAGTACAGGAAACACCGTTGTTGTTGCTTGATCAACTTATCGTAACTGTATTTCAATTTATGGAACATTTCTGGTACTCCATGCAAGTCCTTTATGTCATCCTTGGTTGCTTGCACCGCCAGGCTCCAATCCTCGGGTTCTGTTAGTCCAGCAACGGCCCTCCCTATTACCTTGAGTGCAAGTGGCAAACCACCACAGCTCTGGACAATTGCTTCAGCATGCTCTCGTACAACATTAGGGGCAGGAGACTCAATGGCTGCAATGGCATTAGTGCTCAAATTGTTTTGGAAGAGCTCCCACGCTGACTCCTTCTCTAGGTACTCCATCTTGATCAAACTCTGGTGTGCTCCCATTTGATAGCAAACATCCTCATCACGTGAGGTAAGAATCAACTTGCTTTTGATTTCAGAATCTGGGGCTGGGATCCCGACATCTTCTAATTTGAATTTGTTCCGGACATCATCCAGTAAAATGATAAATTTCTTTCTTCCCAGTGCTTTTGCCAAGAATCTGGCACGAGTTTGCACTGTCTCTGTGTCATTCCAAGGCAAGCCAAGGCGGTCTGTAATCATGCGCTGGATGGCTGCTATATTTAGATTTCCAGAGTTGGACACTTCAATCATGATTACCACCTAACGAAGTCAATTTGAATCAGTAGAAATATAATGATCCAGTAAACATGTATGAAAAAAATAAGTTGTGGATCCGCATGCAGTCAATCTTCTGACTTGTGAATAATTTATCAAGTGTAGGTAAAAAAAAATTGTTGCAGTGGGAGTATAGGTAAGTTAATCATTCTATGACTGCTAAACTGGTAGAACCAGGGGTCCTACCGGACCTGCTCCGGAGGTTGTAGGGGAAGCATGGAGCGGGACGGGGCGATGATCGGGCGCGCCGGCGGCTGGGCGCTGTCGCGTCGGAGGGAGATGGCGGCGGCTAGGGTTCCGGCTCCCAGAATAGGGATAATAATATTCTTATTGCTTAATTCAAAAAAGAGTCTTACAGCCTATATTTATAACCTAGATAACTTGCATAAGAATTAACCTAAGATAACTTGCATAAGAATTAACCTAAGATAACTTGTGGGCTAAGATTGCCCGGTGGGCCTAGCTAAACCGGCCATAACACTTCTCCCCGTCTGCACAAACAGCTCGTCCTCGAGCTGTAAGGTGGGGAAGCACTTTCGGAACTCCTCGAGGCGATCAACTAGCGTCAAACACCTTCTCGACAGCTGGGGCGGCCAGGTCGGCGGCGACGGCGTCCTCCGGAATGTAGTCTGCAACCTCCAGGTAGAAGAGTCGCGGGCAGGCATGGCCGGGCGTGTAGGGCTCGTCGCAGTTGAAGCACAACCCTTGGCGGCAACGCTCGAGTAGCTCGGCTGAGGTGAGCCGGCGGAACGGGCGCACCGCGGTCGCGGCGAGGGGTGCCGCAGAAGCTTGCGCAGGCCGACCCTACGCGGAATCCGGCCCGGGTAGCGACCCAGCGGTCCGGGATGGTGATTCCTGTTGGATGGCCACCATGCGGCGCTCGAACGCGCGGGCGTAGCACATGGCCGACTGGAGATCCTGGGGTCCCCGGAGCTCCTCGTCCACGCGGATGTGATCCGGAAGTCCACCGACAAAGAGGTCGGCCCACTGCTGCGCCGTCACACCCGACGCATGGCATGCCAGGGCCTGGAAACGGTCGGCGTAGTCCTGCACCATGGAGGTGAAGGGAAGGCGGACGAGCTCCGCCAGGCGGCTCCCGCGAACCAGAGGCCCAAAGCGAAGGAGGCAGAGCTTGCGGAAGCGCTCCCACGGGGGCATGGCGCCCTCGTCCTGCTCGAGGGCGTAATACCGGGTGTGTGCCGCACCGCGGAGGTGGTACGAGGCGAGCCAGGTACGCTCCAATGCGAGGGTGCGCTGCCCACGAAAGAACTGGTCGCACTGGTTGAGCCAGTTGAGGGGGTCCTCCGTGCCGTCATAGGTGGCGAAGTCGATCTTGACGAACCGCGGCGGTGTCTGAGTCGGAGCGACGTGTCGAGCTGGCTCAGAGGAGCGGAGCAGCGAGGCGGGTGGCGCCTGGTCGGAGTACTCCGGGTAGGGACTGGCGGAACCGGATGGCCCACCGAACTGCGGGAACGGAGTCGGCTGTTCGGGGGCCGTGGTGTAGACCGGCGATGGCGAAGACCCAGCCGCCCATGCTGGGAGTGGCGACGGGGAGGGCGGTAATCAAACCTGATGGATCGGGAGGCCGGTTGGCGAGGGTGCCCCCGAGCTGGGCAGGGGCGGCGCCGGTGGTTGCAGCGGCAGCAGCGGGGGCTGGACGGGGGCAGCGGCTGCCGGGAACGGCAACTGCTGCAGGTGCCAGAGGGGCGCCATCGATGGTGGCGGCGGCAGATGCCACAGGCCCGCGGCGGCTGGTGGTGGCCCACTGGAGTTCCCCGTCTGGAACGGCAATAGCGGGGGGCCGCCGCCTGCGGGTGCGCCTGGGAACAGCCACGGCGCAGGGTGGCCGTAGGTGGTGATCGGCGCAGCCGGCGGAAGGCCGTACGCTCCTGCCATGTACTGGTGGTACTGGTTCATGTGGAGCCCTTGGACGGCCGTCACGAGCTGCTGCAGCATGCTGGTCATCTGTTCCGGCGTGAAGACGGCGGCTGGTGGCGGCGCGGAAGTGATGGGGGCCGGCGGTGGTGAGGAGCCCACGGCGGTGACTGGGCCCGATAGCGTGGAGGCCCCGGCGATGGTCATCGGGGTGGACGTCATCGGCACGGTGGTCATCGGCACGGAGGTGGAGACGGGCAGCGGCGGCGATGGTGTTGATGAAGACATGATCGAACCCAAGTCTCTGGATACCAAATTGGTAGAACCAGGGGTCCTACCGGACCTGCTCCGGAGGTTGTAGGGGAAGGATGGAGCGGGACGGGGCGATGATCGGGCGTGCCGGCGGCTGGGCGCCGTCGCGTCGGAGGGAGATGGCGGTGGCGGCTAGGGTTCCGGCTCCTCTGGGAGCCGGGCAATAGGGATAATAATATTCTTATTGCTTAATTCCAAAAGAGTCTTACAGCCTATATTTATAACCTAGATAACTTGCATAAGAATTAACCTAAGATAACTTGCATAAGAATTAACCTAAGATAACTTGTGGGCTAAGATTGTCCGGGCCTAGCTAAACCGGCCATAACATAAACGCTCCAAAAATCAAATCAAATTGATAGGTTGCCTAGTGACGTGCTTATGCTCTCACTCCTGTTCGCATTGTGAGAGAATGTTCACTCATATTTTTCTTGTTCATTGCCGGACTGATGTAAAAGCCCACTTATTAACAAAATAACTGGGACATACTAATATGAGCAAGGGAGATGTTCTGCTTGTGTTGATTCCAATCTATCTGAGCAAGGGAAGCAGTTCTATTCTTTATTCAATTAACTATAGTAACTTCAGAAATATGCACGCGAGAAATGCAGTCAGGCAAGGTAAAACATTGTGAATTTTTGACTCTGTGATATCAGAGAATGTACACTAATCCAAATTTCTGGGAAAGAAGAACATAGTTAAATATGTGGGGTTCTGGAAAAAGGGTGTTTTTTTTCACTTCGTATTTTTTGCTGTATACATTCAATATTTTCAGAACACGTGTTTAAATTCAAATTACTCTGAAAATTTTCTTCCTTTTATCTAATTAATGCCACTGTAAACAAAGGATCGATACTACCTTTTATTTCTATGAAAACCATAAAAATTATAATTAATGCATATATAGAGAAATGAAAATAAGTTATTTATCTTGGTTGCGAAATATTTGGAGAAATATATAATATCCATCAGATGAAACTGCAGTGTATCTTTAAGTGGTTAGATGTATGCACATAATTAGTGAACTGAGAAATTTGATGTTGTAGGATTTTATAGCAAATGCATACGCACTTCTGGACAAAAGCTCGATTTGTACACTTTTACTTGAAGTTTAGTTGAAAACATTTTAAATGGAAGGTTTTATATTAATTCCAATCTACTGTAAAGAAATAGACTCAAAGGCGTACATTAACTTTTGTTACTGTGTTCATTTTAAGTTTGTCTGGAAGCATATAACAAATCTCATCTAAATGTTCATCTAGGCAATGTATCATAGTTATGTACCTGGTAATCGGTGCCCCACTCCTTGAGTTCATTGTTGAAGGTGTTGAGGAGGGTTGTTTTCCCAACCCCTCCTGGACCCCAAATTCCAATGATGCCCACATTGCTGCTGTTGAAAAATTCCCAGAGATTCTTCAGCACAGGCTTGATGCCAAGGGCTCCTATCCTTGGTTGATCCTCAACCAAAGCTGGCAAAGGCTTGCTTCCGAATACCTTGAATTGATTCCCTTCCTCAATTAGCCCACGAAGATCCTCCAGAATCTCAAGAACACGCTTGCCAAGACGATAGCGTTTCCCAAGGCTTAGGGAAGAGCTACAGAAGCAAGAGTATTGCATGAGTTGGTCACACTCTTGTTCGATGGCATCAATTGGGACGAGGCCTCCATCGACCCTGCTCAGCCATAATTCGACTCGAGGATCGCACTTGTTGAGCTGGTTGGTTTCAACGCTAACTTGTTCTTGAACCACCTTCTCTACAGCTTGTAGGTCTTCAATGGCTTTCGTAAGGGCTCTCCGGTTGCGCTTGATGCAAACGAAAGATGAGAAACGTCTTGCAGTAGCTGCTGGTGCCCCTGTGTTATTGATGAAGCCACACACAGGCTGCAGGGCTGCACAAATCATCATGCTAGGATCAGCCATGTAAATGGGGGTGTTCTGTGAGGAATTGTATGGATATCAGGATCCAGCTCAATAGTTCAAGAAAGGAAAAAAAATGCTATGGAACATATAGTACAAAACTCTCTTTCTCTCTCTTGTACTTCCATAAACTTCCTATTTTCTCTCTATCTCAATCCAGTTTGGACACTTCCTATTTAAGAGGGCTAATCTATTAGCTATGACGGGGCATAATGTAGAAAAGACCGCCCCGTGCAGCTTCCTGGAATCTACATAGTGGCTTGGATTAGAACGGAGCACAGGGGCTAGTTTCTTTTAATTAAGGTACATGATGGCCCCTTCGTCAACTAATAGCAGCCTGTAAGCTTCCAATTTTCTGTTTTTTATGTATTACCTTTGAAGAAATGCTTTAAAACGTTTCTAGAGTATCAATACCTTAGGTCAACAGAAGATGCTACTTCTCACATCAGACAGAGATGGCATGTACACGCATCATGCCTGCTGCTTTATTGATAAAAATTTGATGGTTAGGTTAGAGCGTAGACAACGATTTGACTTTTCCAACAATGAACATTACTAAATACTACTATTTCCTTTATCAGAGGGTATATGCTCATGTGATTCGACTATTCCTTTAGTGAATCTAGTCATGTACTTGCTTGTGGCTTATCATGTATCTTGGCCACAGCTAAGACACGCCGACAATAGGATCAGTCAGACCTGACTCGATCGCCCTTGTAAGTTGAAGATTGCAAGATAACAAGTGTTATCAGGAAATTTTCTCCACCTTAATCAGTTGATATTATTCCTAATCCTTGCTGAGTAGATGTATTTACTTCGTGTGCAAGTTACACCATTTTTTTCTTTTCCTAATCCTAGCCGACATAAGGTTTGGCATATCGCCCGTTACAACTCCAGCTAGGCGGGCTGGTACTTCGTGAGCAAGTCACACATTTCTTTTCTGTAATAGTTAGGGTACGCTTAGTTGACTTGCCTACAACAGTATTAGGTGATAACGACTAGATCGATAACCAATTGGGTTCCTACACGCTACCTTTTAGTGAAAACTGTTGCTGACTTTCCATATGAGTTTCCGAGAACAACCCACCAGCAGATTGGGATATAGATCACGAGGTTTATCCACTAGTCCATTCAGATACGTATCAGTGTATCATCACACATTTATGATTTATCTCCCTGGTTAGCTTCCAAAAGGCTCGAACCATTCAGATACACATAATCTTGATTATATTTATTGAATACCTTCTGTAGAGGATAGCCCAACCAAAGTTAGAATGCAATTTCTTGTCGCAGAGTTTTTTCTTTTAATTTCCATCTGACATCACTTGGTAATAGTAGTTTCTGTATATTTTTGTCCTGGACACAGCTCACATGAACGAGATGAAGAGAAGAGAAGACCAAGTCCCGTATCTGCTACGTTGTTCAATAGTACTGCTGGTAAGATACCATGACAAGCTACATAGTGTTTTGGGCACTCACGGCTCAAATGGGATTTTCAATAGTGCTGATATAATCTGGTGATTGGGACTCATGGCTCACCTCAATATGGGATATTCAGCCGCGCTGAAGCTTTTTTGTACGTGAAGATAATGACCGAGTAAGACAATATGATCCAGTGGCAACTCGCGACCAGATGAAATATTTCTTGAATTTGCTAATCCTTAGTTGCTTCAAAATTCAAATTGTGTCCGTCGATTTCATGAGCAGAGAGAGCAGTGTTCGAGGGATGGGGATGGTGTGGTTGCCCACGGTGTTCCGCTACTTTGGCAGCGGCAGCAACGTACGGTACGCTTGAAGATCACAACAAATTTGGGAAAATGTTTACAATTTTTTTTAGACAAGTCCTTTTTTTTCAAAAAAATGTTCATGGAAGTTTTTTAAAACATTCACGGATTTTTTAAAAAAAATTCAAAGAATATTCATGAATTTGGATTTTTCTAATGAATTTAGATTTTTGGACGAATTTTAAAATGTTCATGGATTTACAAATATTCACAAATGTATTTTTAAAAACAATATTTTAAAATGGAAAATAAAAAAGGAAAAAGATACAAGAAAAAAATAGAAAAATGAAACCGAACAAAACAGGTCAAAAAACCAGGAGATACCCGACCCAAAAACCTAGGGCTCGCTGAGTTTGTTTCTATCTACACAGTAGCTAGTTAGGATGTAAACAAGTAGGATTGTCAAAAATATATTGGTTCAAGATTTTGAGAGAAGAAGAGAGAAGTTGTGGGGAGGTTCAATTTTTAGGATTATGGTGCGAACCAACCTCTGGTTGAGATGGTTATGTGGACAGTGGTATCCCCAATCCATTAGGGTTCAAATTCTGGTGCTCGCATTTATCCTGGATTTATTTCAGAAATTCCGGCGATACGCTTTCAGTGGGAGGAGACGTTCCCGTCGACTACGAGGCGCCTACGGTGACTTCGTAAAATCTCAAGATGATATGCCGGCTTAGTCTCTCGGAGGTGCTCATAGGGGTAGGGTGTGCGTGTGTGCATTATAGGGGTGAGTGTATGCACGTTTATATGAGCGCTTGCGTCTATACTGTGTTCAAAAAAAATTCTTAGGATTATGGAAGAATCGGCCAAAAGAACTAGGCCTAATTCCTATCCAGTACAAACTCCGGCAAAGTTATTTTTGTAGGAGAGTAATTCATATCCAGAACAAACTCCGGCAAAGTTATGTATACGAACTCCAACTCGTATGTAGTCGAGACCTGACGCGCGTGAATGAATACGTCCAGCATACGATTCAAAACAAGTAAACTTCCCCACGCCCCGAAATCTTCCAGGGAGAACATCATCTTGTAAGGCGCAGGGACCGAATCAGCCATGGAGAAGAGCGACTTGGAAGCAGGCACGATGCAGCAGCATCCCGCCGTCGCATCGCGCAACGGCGGCAAAGTCTTCGTCTACGTTGTCATGATCGCATTATCCGTACCCATGCTCCTGGCGTTCATAGTTCACGTTAATTAGCACCACTCCGAAGCAGATCCTCCTCCCGACTTTCCCCGTCAGCCTAGATGGTTACGACCGGCTGCAGACGCCCGCTCCCGCGATATCATCGACGTTCAACCTCACGCTCCACGCCGTGAGCAGCGTGAGCCCGCAGTCGCAGAGGCTCTGCCTGGAGGGTGGGTCGGTGGCCGTCTCCTACGCCGGCGCGGTGCTCGCGTGGGGCCGCGTGCCTGGGTTCTGCGTGGAGCGGCACGAGCAGAAGCATGTGAAGATGGTCGCGCTCGGAACTGAGGTGGCGCTGACCGACAAGCTATGCCGACGGATGTCGTTGGAGCGGCTCGAGGTCGAGGTGGACATGATGCTGCGTGGCTCGGCGGTCCTGGGCAGAGAGCGGAGGCTACTGTCGTGCCGAGTGGATATGGAACGTGCATCGTCACGGCCATCTATGTGCAAGGTCTATGTATATTTTGTATCGCACTAATATCTTTTTCTGGGGGTGTATTGCACTTATATCGACCCGTCATTGTTTTTCTCTTCACGTGATCATTGATTTTCTCTTTTTTTGCAGGGAGATTATAGACTTTCTCAAAATCAAGCATCAGGAGAATCATGTTGAGTTTGTGTACGATTTCTTGAAGAGCTACCGGACCTTCTAGAATATACCGCCCTGTGAACCACGGGTAAGCTTTAGCACAGATCTTAAAAGGAACGATTATAAGAGCAATGAGTCGGAAGAGTTTGATAGAATCAACCCCTTGGAATAAGAGAGATCAACCCATAACTAGCGCAAAACCATTGAAAATAACAAACATTGCATCCTTTAGATGGGCCAAAATTTATGAAAGAAAACAATAGGCCAACTGTCCGGACCCGAGTGTATGAGATAGACCACAATGTCAAGCACATTAAAACCATTCAGCTGTGCATTATAGACGAGCAATGAACGTGTCCACGTGGGCATTAGCGCTACTGTTTTACCGATCGATAATTTTTTATGGTCATAGTAAAAAGGCCTCACACATGTGGCCCAGTCCCGCACTCCACGCAACCTCTCCTCCTCTTCTCGTCTCTCCTCTCCCTCGCCGCCGCCGCGGCCACTGCTTCTCCATACCCTGCCTCGTGTCCGCTCCGCCGGTGCGATGCTAGCCACACCGCAGCCACTCGTAAAACGGCGACAATGAGGAGGCTCGGCCCTTGGCGCAGACCCGCGCTCCCGAGCAGCGGCAGCGTCGGATTTCTCTGTCTCGCGGCGCCAAGCCTCCCGTCTGCGTCGCGACGCCGCCGGCATGGAGGCCCAGGCTCTCGCAGCCTCTGCGGTGTCCGGTGCTCCGGCGAGGTCTTTGGGGACCACATGGCGGGGAACTGGCGCGGCTTCCAGTCGTGGGTTCCGGTGACTCAAAGCCGTACATCTGAGCCGCCGCCTCTAGCTCGTTTATTCCATATTCCGCCTAGGGCTTCACCGCCATCGCAGATCCCGCGTTCGTCTGCTACAGGTCCTCCGTGTTCGTGGCTGCTGTGTCGACACCGAGAGAATTTCTTCATCCGTCAGGTATTACTCCTAACACATGCTTCTTTTGTTTTGGGGGTCGATCGAGTTTCCGTTGTTGGCTGCCAATTTCACGAGCGTTATCACCATGCTGGTGCTACTTTCGTGTTGGTTATGCTAGTGGTAGGGCTCTAAGCTGGGTTGAATTTCAGCACGGACCCTGTTTTTTTGTAAGCAAGAACCGATGAGCCTAATTGAAATAGTAGATCGTTGGAGCAAGCTACATCCGTTAGGTTCCTTCAAGGAATTAATCAGCTGGTGACGCAGTGTTTAGCGCCGGGCTATGGTGCAAAATTTGTTAGATTTGGTTCCTGTATAATTTTTATTTATCCAGTAAAAATCAGGTTAGTGTTGCCCCGAGAGGAAAATAAACCACCCACAAAGACTAATGACATGGCCGTGGTGTTACCCAATTTGGTGCATGCCAAGGAAGGAAGTCCTGTTTTTAGACCTGATCTTGTAATTACTTTGGTGCCTGCCCAGAATAACAGTGTGCACATGTGATAGGTACAGTAAGACAACTAGGTACTGGAAAAGGAATAAGTAGGTTATGAAATTCCTAATAGCTCTTTCTGTGTTGATCAAATTGGTGATATGTGCTAGCTGGGTAGTTAACAAAGATTCTCTGGTACTCTTTATGTGAAGTGCGTGTTTCTCAGCGTCAGTGCCTCGTGTGTTTCCGGTCTCTTCGGCTTTACAAATGAGATGGCCGGCAGCTCCAGTTCAGGTTGGCCGCTTGGTCATGTGTGGCAGTATAGATGGTTGTTCTTGTTGTGATGATGTTCATGGATTTGTTGTTGATGTTAACCCGCTTATAGCCTGTTCGTTGTTATGTCGCGTCAAGGTGTGCTCTCATTGTCATGTTTTATTCAATTATTGTGCTGATCTGTGTGGTCCCTTGGTATGTTCTAAGGCCAACCTGCAGCAGGCTGTCTCACGAGCTCATTGTTTCATGGTTTGATCTGATTTTGTGTGGTTCTAGCCGGTGCTTAAATTTTGTCCACATATTTATGGCTGAAGCCCACACATACATACTCATGGATTTGATTTTGCGCTATGCCCTTGTGAACAATCAAGCTATCAGGTGAGAATTGATTTGTGGCTCTTTCGTTTTTTGAATTGGTTGTTATGTGGTTCTTGGGGACTCAAACTCTTCTCCGTTTCTCTTTTTTACCTCCTATTTATGGACTCACTTTTGTTAGGGAGTCAATTGAGGACCAAATGGGTATCTTGTCGCTCATCTCCGGCAAGTCAGGCGTCAGTCTGTCCATGGTGGAGCAGAGAATGTTGTCGGGCTCACCGTCCTCATCATAGGTGACCACAACCCTCCCAACCGACCGTAATCCTTTGTTCTTGCATTGCAATGCAACCTCATGCTTGACTGCACATCTTGGTTGTGTGATGTGATGGGAACATATATTGGGTATTTGTTTTGTCATATGATGATGATCTCTTTCCAACAAGTAGTCACACTAATTAAATTCAGAAATCTGTTGGACGGCTCTCAACTTTGCAGCTTCATGGTGTATGATCTGCCTCTCTAAATTTCTTCGAATTCTGAAGTAGTACCGGATTGAGACGAAGGTAATGTGAAATTAGCTTTTCTTGAAAAGTGTGCAGCGAAGATTGTGTTAATGCATGAGGTAGGATGCGGCACATGTATGGATCCTGAGACAACATACCCTCTTCTATGTGTTGTTTCGGGATGCTTATATGCATACTTGCTAAAAGAAATATACATGTTCTTTTCTTATAAAGTTCAGATCTGACAACCAAGGGAACAGTACCCATCAGGTAAAGATGCAGTACAAAGATAACCCAGTAAAAAGTACTCGGTTCTTCATGCCGATTTAAAAAAACAATTAACCACTCCCTCCTTTTAAATTGGTTGCTTTGCTATACTGCTAGGTTTGAACGCGGGCTAGGTTCAATTTTTTAAGATGAGCTAGGTTTGATGATGCACCTTAAAATAGTTTATGAATCTGCCAATTACTGTGGCTGGTTGTGACATTCTTAAATGAGAAGTAGACAGGCCTTGTATAAGATGCATTATACAGTTCTAATCAAGTAATTATGGACATGTTCAATTACAGGCCAAGCCCTTTGGTGTGCTAAATGATTAAATGTTGTTATCTAACCGAAGCACTTGGAACTTCTGTGCAGAGGGTTATTTTCCCTTTAAACAAATGAATGTCAGCTCATAACATATGACGATGCTATCCTAACTGGCTAACTAATTTGGCCGTATGAGGTTGTATATTTGAGCTGCGGGTGTTTGTTGTAGTGCATGGAGTTTATCGTGATGGCCCTTTTGAGTTTCCCCTATCTGTTCGAACTTCAACAGAAAACTAACCAAAGATTAACAGGCATGATATGGTAAATTTAAATTGTCAATTTTAAACTTCATACTATAATATTTTACATCTGATTGGTGCTCATGTCTATGTATTCTAACATTTTATTTGCTTGACACCCTTCAAGTTCAAAATAAACTATGAGTCATTGATGACATTACTGACTGACTGTGTTGTATTATAGGACTAACTATAAGTAAACCTTTCCAGGTCAGCGTATTGTGATGTTAGCATGCCCCCTGAAGGACTGCGGGAGTTCTTGCCACGCTTAATACAAGTATATGATTTTCCTTGTCCAAGCTAATGTTGCTTAATCTTTCCCCTGTTTACAGTTTTAACATCTGCCTTTTGTATTTATTTCCTAGACTTTGGTGTCAAACATGGTCTACACTGACGATCATGAATCACTTGTTGATGCTGAGGTGTGGTAAATTTCTTTATATCCTACATGTCTGAGCTGGTTATTGTCTGACAGTGGCATACTCTGGTAAATATTCTGTGTTAGCCGCACACCACTGAGATTCCATGCTCTTTCTTACAGGATGTAAAAGATAGGAATCAACAAAAATGTCCATTTTCACTTACTACTATATTTCCATGGCATATGCCCGATGTCAGACCTCTTATTAAGTGCTTTCGACTTACTTGACTGTATTTTAGTTGCTCATGATTCTGCTTTGTCCTAGAAAGCAAACAATGCAAATTATACGGATTTTGTGATTCAGTTCATGTTCATCACTTGTCCATCCTTGGTACAACATTACATGCAAATATACTCAGTTGTTGTGTGTAAAGAAGTTCATTCCAAATTCGAGAAAAATTAAGGGGTATCTCACCATGAAGGATTGCTTTATGATCCTTTGTTCTATTTTCTGTTCTTTGTCTAACTGATAACCTGGTTTGTGTCTAACCGATAACCTGGTCTGCATCTAACTATTTGATAGCTAGCTCTTTCTCTTGCTGCCAATTTCTTTGCTTTACATTGTCATTTTTTTAAATACTAATTATACATGTCAAGAGACTATGCATTATAGAAGTTTTACATGCAGATCTTCTTGATTTTATATCATGCGTTTATGTGCTTTGGTTTACGTTTCCACAAAGAAGAAGAAATATTCAGTTCTCCATGCGAAGTTTAAAAAATACAATTAACCAGTCCCTCATTCTAAATTTGTTGCTTTGGTCTTCTGCTAGGTTTGAAGACGGGCTAGGTTCAAAGTTTTAAGATGGGCTAGGTTTCACTAGCGTGTGCCATCGACTTGGTCTCAACCATCTTAGGGCAACCCGTCGCTTTAGGGAGATGGCGGTCCCTTTGTCGTCCTCCGGGCTCGGCTCAATGATTGGGATCGGTCATCGTTGGTGGCGGCGAAGGTGGTATGGAGTTTTGACCATGGAAGAGCCCGTACAACTCAGAAGGCAAAGTTGGAAAGCTCTTACAAAGGTAAATGCTTTGGTACATGCATATAGATGCTTGATCATTTATTGTGAATTATTGAGAAATAAAGAAATAATGAGCTCTTGAGATTTGTTTGTTGTGAAAGGTAAATTATTGTTCTAGATTTGCACAAATACCATCCATTATATACCAATGTGTTCAATTATGTACTGCTGCAGGCTATGGCATTAGGCCATTAGTACTACATGTTGTGTGGTCTGACTATTACAATGCATATCTAGAAGTATCTGTGACGAGGCAGCTAGCCTGAAAGTGGATCTACTGCGTGCTGCTCCTGTCCCCTCTCCCTCAATTCATCCTCATGGATCTGACAAGGTGACTGTCTCCTTCTCTGCTCTCAATGCCTCTAAATTTGTTACTTAAAATTCAACTATTTCTCTGTTTCTACCTATTGCCTCTGTCAATGCAATGGCTTAAGCCCCCAGGTAGCTGCATAATTCATTCATGTCATGCGTTAAACAAATCGATTCTACTCAATACCTCTTACCCACTAATTGAACATCAATATATACTGATTATTACTACTTAAATAAATCACTAAATGTATCAGCATGATTGCCTGTGCTCAGACAATAATATTTATTTCATGTTAATCTACAAATGTTCTTTACCACATGAAGATTTCACAATGGATTGCTTACTAGCTTGGTTTTGTTCTGTAACATAAGTTACGTGACACTGAAACATGCATATCCCACATAGTTTCTTTTCATGTATAATTGTTTCTTTTGTTCACTGGATGCTTCATTACTAAATCTCTACATTTGTGCATACCTTCTGTCTGACCTAACACACGTGTACTACATATTGCCATGAGTTTCAAAAATTAGATGTTCCTGGAGATATTCCAAATTTGATTATCTATGCCTATTTGATGACCAACTTCCTTCTAAGAAAAAAACCCAGCATCTATCTCAGTTACTTTCCTTTTATGTATAATAGGTACTTTCATTAAGTGCATGCTCGATTAGTAAAACTTTACATTTACACATATGTATCTTACCTAAGACATGTCTACTACAATCCTGATTTTTCTATGGGCATTGAATAGTGAGCGACGGAGGCTGTATATCATGAGGTCGTTCGGCATGGATAGGGCTTGTCATGCGGCGCCGTCCTCCCGACCTCCTTCCCATCATAGCCTTATGGGAATTGGCTTACAACGTGATTCTATACTTTACATTATATCCTTTCTTAATATATGTGCTTGTCCATTCAGGTTTATCTTCGCTTGGAATTGGTGGAAGCGATTTTATCCCCCATTTTCTTTCTCTATGTTCTGTTTTCTAAGCAACATAAGTGGTGTCAATAATATATGATACTTGTCCATTTCTATCTTTAGGCAGGACATCCTTTTCACAACAAGAGATGAAAATGCTCCTATTGTACCTTCGCTTTTATGTTGCGTGTGCTGCTTTTGAAAAATTGTCTTTTATGTCGCCATTCATGTAAACTACAAGGACATATTAATATCTATGACTCCTAAGGCTGATTCATGGTATGAGTGTGTTGCATTTCCACCGTTCTCCTATTGCTGACCATGTAATAACATTGTGAACTACACCCAGCAACGTGAAAGGGGCACCTCCTACCTGGCACCGCCCAGCTTCGTCTCAGGTGGCGCCACCAGGTGGCGCCCCAACCACTAGTGGTTTTCATGTTGCGATACTCTGCTTGCTTGATCTCACAAATTATGACACACACTCAACAGCTTGGGCTCAGCTATGCCCATCAGGTTAATATAAAATTCGTAAATGTGATCAACGACATAATCCTGGCATATCAGGAGCTCTTGCTCCGATTGTAACCGGAAAATAGAGCACTTACACCTATGCCCGTTCGTGTAAGCATGAAAGTAGGTTGTGTTCATGTCGCCTTGTGAAAGGATCGATATGGTTGACTAGAGGGGGGGTGAATAGGCAACTAACAATTTTTAGCTTTTTTTAACAATTTAAACTTTGCATCAAAGTAGGTTGTCTAGATATGCAACTAGATGAGCAACCTATGTGATGCAACACGAATAGGAACACAAGCAAGCAAGATATATGAAACAAATAAGCTACACAAGTAATGACATGAGATAACCAAGAGTGGAGACGGTGGAGACAAGGATGTGTTGCCGAAGTTCCTTCTCTTTGAGAGGAAGTACGTCTCCGTTGGAGCGGTGTGGAGGCACAATGCTCCCCAGGAAGCCACTAGGACCACCGTAATCTCCTCACGCCCTCACACAATGCGAGATGCCGTGATTCCACTATTGGTGCCTTTGGAGGCGGCGACCGAACCTTTACAAACGAGGTTGGGGCAATCTCCACAACTCAATTGGAGGCTCCCAATGACACCACGAAGCTTCACCACAATGGACTATGGCTTCGCGGTGACCTCAACCGTCTAGGATGCTCAAACACCCAAGAGTAACAAGATCCGCAAGGGATTAGTAGGGGGAATCAAATATCTCTTGGTGGAAGTGTAGATCGGGGCCTTCTCAACCACTCCCGAGCAAATCAACAAGTTTGGTTGGCTAGGGAGTGAGATCGGGCGAAAATGGAGCTTGGAGCAATAATGGAGCTTTAATGGTGGAAGAGGTAAGTCAACGGGGAAGAAGGAGACCCCTTATATAGTGTGTGGAAAAGATCCAACCGTTACCCACCAACCAACCCGCGGCCAGCGGTACTACCACGCCTGGCCAGCGGTACTACCGCAAGGCCGTGCGGTACTACTGCTTGCAACCAAGCGGTACTACCGCACGGCAGTGCAGTACTACCGTACCGACCCACGGTACTGCCGCGACCCCAGCACAGAAACAGACGCACAGAAGCTGGGGGCGGTACTTCCGCACGCGTGGTACTACAGCGCCCCGCATGCGGTACTACCGCAAGGCAAAAGTCCCAGCCAGGGGGAAGGGAAACTTCCGTGCCTACTTCCGCAAAAAAACGAAAGTAGCAAAAACCCGACACAGTAGTACTGCTGAGGGGCGGTACTACTGCCTGACCGCATAGCGCGGTACTACCGCACGGCGAAAGCGGTACTACCACGGCAGGTACGGATGTAAAAAATTACATCCGCTTCTACTACCGCAAAGGGGCGGCACTAGCCTGGTGGGCAGCGGTAGTGCGGCTCCAGGGGAGCGGTACTACCGTGGGCACCAGCGGTACTACCGCGCCACCGCGCGGTACTACCGTGGATGCCTATGGTACTACCGTTGATCCAGGAGCAGTACTACCGCAACCACAACAGCAGCCAGTCACAGGAGGCAGGAAAACGGAGGAAGCTCCAAGGAAAAAGGAGGGGATAAAAGGAGACGTGTACGTGATGATTCCACCCAAACCTTTCAACGCGGACCCCCTCTTAATAGTACGACTTTCCTACGACTCAAATCCACCAAAAAGAAATGTAGAAAAGACGCCGTCTTCGTCAGTCTTCGAGGGGCACCCAATCGTCTTGTGCCTAGCAAAGAAGTGTTTGGAATACTCATGGCACACGATTAGTCCGCAAATGCATTGTCATCAATCACAAAAACACTTAGGGATAAATATGTCCTTACAATCTCCCCCTTTTTGGTGGATTGATGACAAAACGGGATTTGCACAAAGAAAATACTATTAAGTAAATGCAAACCCCTCCTCTCTATAATATAGACGGGCTCCCCCTAAATGTGTGCCACCTAGATGAGCACGAATACTTAGGAACAGAGTTCCCCCTATATTATAGAGACAAGGCATATCTATCACTAGATAAGATAGTACAAACATAAGATAAATAAGATAGATAGAGTGCATATGTCTTACACCATATGGAGGATAGGTCTCGAAGGCACAAACCAAACAAAAGCAAACGAGGCAAACGAGGTCCAAACGACAAAGCAAACAAGCACACCAAGCACGACACAACGCAAATCCCTACACTCTCTCCCCCTTTGGCATCGAGACGCCAAAAAGGCAGAGAGGACACCTACACACACGGGGTGGCTCAGGCAGAGAAGTCGTCCCACTGCTCCTCGTGCTCCTCGTCAGACTCAGCGGCGGGGATAGTCTCCTCGAGGTCATCCTCTAAACTGGTCCACTTGTAGCCCTGCTTTGACATCCAGGCAGCCTCAGGTGTGATGACATCCTCAGACCCGCCAGACACATCCTCTCCAAAGAGCCTCATCACCTTCTTGTCACGGCGGCGACTCTCCTTGTCAGCCACGTGAGCCCTGTACTGTCCCTTCGCCTACATGCAGAAGAGAGTCTTCATCTTGTCCTTCAGCTTCTTGGCCCATGACGGCTCAGAGGAAGAAGTGGTAGACCGAGCAGCATGGTCCTCAGCAACAGTCTCAGCAGCAGCAGCCTCCCCCTCACCAGCAGCCCTCCTAGCAGAAGATGCCTTAGCACGGGTAGTGGTGTTGGCCCAGTTGGGCTTGACGCGGAGGCTGATGGACTCATGGCGAATCTAGTCTGGAGCAAGGAACTCATCACCTGGATACGTCTTCTCCCAAGTGGTGGAGAGCAGCAGAAACAGGTACGGTCCATAGATAGGTACCTTGCGAGTGAACACTGCAAACCGAAGCTCACACCACATGATGTGTGAGACATCAAGTGACTGAGTCTAAGAAGAACGTTCCTCTGCACACAAGAGCAACATGTCCACTAGATATGCATGTACCTTGTCCTTGTCGCCAATGCGTGGGAACAGAGTGTTGCGGAAGATGCGATGCATGATATCCAGAAAGGAGTTTAACACCCAAGATGACTTGCCATTGGGGAGTACCTTCTCAACAAGGAAGGGCTGAAGCTGGTTCTTGTTGGCAGACTCAGAGTTGGCATGGGGGCGAACGCCAACAGGGGTGTGAAGCCCGTCATCAGGAATGTGTAGCAGATCCATGAACTCTTTCCATGTCGCAGACAGCTGACGGCCATTGGTCATCCAAGTCATCCTCCGCTCCTCCCCGGGATGAAAGTACACTGAGGCGAAGAACTGACAGATGAGCTCAGGGTCATAGTCAAGGTGAAAGGAGATCACCGGCTCAATAGCAAACTGCTCCACCAAGTCCAGAGCCTCTCCAAAATAGTCACGAAACTTGTCCTTCTGCAGGTGATGCATGTCTATCCACTTGACATCCACAAAGGTATTCTGCTTGTTCTTGATCACATCCAGATAGATGAGAGCCTGTTGCTTGGTCCAGAACAGCTCGTTGCCTCTGAGAATAGCCCGAGGATTCACATAGGGATTGATCTTCCGGCGCTCGACATACTCAGTGATTGAAATCTCGTCCATGCCCTTAGCCGGTTCCTTTTGCTTGCTGGCAGTGGTCTTGACATTGCGCTTGGGGGCATTGGAGCCCTCTGGGGCTTCATCTTGGGGGTTGCACAGACGCTTGGAGCCAGTGTCACGACTGGGATTGGAACGGCGAGAGCCACCACCTGAGACACAGAACGCAAAAACACCCACAACAGCCAAGAGAGGTTAATGCAAAGACCACAACAACGCAAGTGAAACAAGCAGAAAGCACACATGATAAATGCCTAGAGAGAGATTTGATCCCTACGGTAGTACTGCCAAGAGCTGCGGAGCTAAGATAGTAGTACGGCACGGTAGTACCGGGTGTAGGAGCGGTAGTACGACCTTAGCGCCGTGTCCGGCGCGGTAGTACCGCGTCTGCAGAGTGGTAGTACCGCACGGTACGGTAGTACCGCACCTGACGGGCGGTAGTACCGCAAGAGCGGTAGTACCGCACATCGGGCACGGTAGTACCGCACCGCGTCAGATCTGAACTGGTTCAAATCTGAAAAAGCCCGCGAAACCACGGCGGTACTACGGTTGGACAAAGCTACCACAAGACAGCATATCAAGTATGTTTCCTACGCATCACGACTCTCCTACATCCTACTCTTGCATAGATTTGGCCTAAAATCTCAAGAACGGCAAGTTTCTCCCCAGAAACCTAGAAGCAAGAGAACAACCAAGAAAAAGAGGGATTTGGGGAAAAACCTTGGTCCATGGCAAGAGGAAGTGGTGGGGAACGATCCCACCGGTCGGAATCCGAGGAGAGTGGCCGGAGACGGAGATCCGGCGAGGGCCTCCGGCGCCGTTCTTGAGAGGGAGAGACGTGGAGAGAGAGACAATGAATGGGTATGGGGAGTTGGAACTCCCCTGCCCGAGTCATAACCCCCACGCGCCCTTGATGGCGCGGTAGTACCGTGCCCAGACACGGTAGTACCGCCCGGCGCGGTACTTCCAAAGTACCGCACCAGAGCGGTAGTACCGTGCTGTGGCGCGGTAGTACCGTGATGTGGCGCAGTAGTACCGTGCCTCCCAAAGCGGTAGTACCGCGCCCAGACGCGGTAGTACCATGGGCTCAAGAAGATGCACGTTTCGAGCGCACGAAAAACTGGATCTTTGCACAAACCACTCTGAGCCAACACGACACCACAAGACCACGCAACACACAAAACCAGAAAGACACCACCTCTCCAAAAGAGAGGGCGGTGGCCGTAGCCACCTATGTTTGAGTCAATTGGTATGGCACCGCGAAGAATTATCCTTGGGTCCATGACCAAAACTCGTCTTTGAAGCACAAGTACCATCAAACATGGCTAATGTGAAAGACTTGATTGATTTATGCATAATGGGGGGAGGGAGAGTTCATTGAGAGAACATCACTCCCCCTATGTCCATGCCTACATCTAAATAGGACAACACGTTGAGTATGGTGGGGTGTGCAAGGGTTCAAGCAACATTGCTCGAATCGATGATATTTAGCTCATGCCTTAACTCGCGAAATCTTGCTTCATCCAAGGGCTTCGTGAAGATATCTGCAAGGTTATCATGAGTGTTGATGTAGTTGAGCTCGATCTCTCCTCGCCTAATGTGATCCCGGATGAAGTGATACCGGATCTCAATATGCTTCGTCTTGAAGTGTTGCACCGGGTTGAGAGAGATCTTGATGGCACTTTCATTGTCACACCAAAGAGGCACTTTGTCACAAGTGACACCGTAATCCTTTAAAGTTTGCCTCATCCATAAGAGTTGTGCACAACAACTACCGGCCGCCACATACTCCGCTTCGGTGGACGAGAGAGACACACAACTTTGCTTTTTGGAAGACCAACTTACCAAAGAGCAACCAAGGAATTGGCACCCTCCGGAAGTGGACTTCCTATCCACTTTGTCTCCCGCCCAATCGGAATCCGAGTACCCTACAAGCTTGAAGTTTGATCCTCTTGGGTACCATAATCCAAAGTTTGGGGTATGAGCCAAATATCGAAAGATTCGTTTGACCGCCACATAGTGACTTTCCTTAGGTGCGGCTTGAAACCGTGCACAAATTCCCACACTCAACATGATGTCCGTTCTAGATGCACAAAGGTAAAGCAAGGATCCAACCATGGAACGATATACCTTTTGATCCACCACTTTACCATTGGGATCTAAGTCAAGTTGGCACTTGGTGGGCATTGGAGTGGAAGCCGGCTTGACGTCACTTAGCTTGAATCTCTTGAGCATGTCTTGAGTGTATTTGGATTGATTGATGAAGGTTCCTTCTCTTCTTTGCTTCACTTCGAACCCTAGAAAGAACTTCAACTCTCCCATGGAGGACATCTCGAACTTTGAGGTCATGAGAGCGGCAAATTCCTCATTGAAAGCTTTGTTAGGAGAACCAAAGATAATATCATCAACATATAATTGGCACACAAACAACTCCCCTTTGACCTTCTTAGTAAAAAGAGTGGGGTCGATTAGCCCAACTTCAAAACCACGGTCTTGTAACAACTCGGTAAGGTGGTCATACCATGCACGTGGGGCTTGTTTAAGGCCATAGAGTGCCTTATTGAGTTGATACACATGATCGGGAAAGTAGGGATCCTCGAACCCGGGGGGTTGCTTGACGTAAACCAATTCATTAATGGGACCATTAATAAAAGCACTCTTCACATCCATTTGTTGTAACTTAAAGTTATGATGAGAAGCATATGCAATCAACATGCGAATGGATTCAAGACGAGCAAAGGGAGCAAAGGTTTCACCGTAGTCGATACCCTCGACTTGGGAGTAGCCTTGTGCTACCAAACGAGCCTTGTGGCAAATGATGATCCCACGGGCATCTTGCTTGTTCTTAAATATCCACTTGGTTCCTATGACATTGTGATTTCCGGTCGGTCTTGGCACCAATCTCCACACTTTGTTGCGCTCGAAGTTGTTGAGTTCTTCATGCATGGCATTGAGCCAATCCGGATCTTCTAGCGCCTCATAGACCTTGTGGGGTTCCACACAAGAGACAAATGCGTGATGCTCACAATAATTTGCTAATTGTCTATGAGTGCTTACCCCCTTTCTTAAGCTTCCAAGCACATTCGTCATGAGATGATCCTTGGTGGAGAGCTTGGAAGCAACCTTGGTGGCACGACGCTCTAATTCCTCCTCGGTGGTGAGTTGAGGAGCGGTTACTTGATCATCTTGAGCGCCGTCATGAACTTGTTCTTGATCTTGAACTTGCTCGGGGGAGAGAACTTGACCTTGGGCATCACTTGGTGTGTCCACACCGTCTTGAGTATGATCATGCCCTTGGTCTTGTTCATGAGGTTGAGGGCCTTCACTTTGTTCTTCGGAAGCGTGTGGGCCTTGGGTTGGTGATGGCTCCACTTGAGTGGAGCATTGTCCTTCTCCTTCGGCCACAAGGGGTTCCTCAATGGGTAGGATAAAACCAACACCCATTCTTCTTATGGCTTGAGGAGGAATTTCATCACCTACATCACAAGTGCCACTTTGCTCCACTTGGGAGCCGTTATTCTCATAAAACTCCATGTTACACATCTCCTCAATAAGCCCCGTGGATCTATTGAGGACACGGTAAGCATGAGAGTTTGTAGCATAACCAACAAATATGCCCTCATAAGCTCTAGCCTCAAATTTAGACAACCGAACACCTTTCTTGAGAATGAAACACTTACACCCGAATACCCGGAAGTACTTGAGGTTGGGCTTGTTACCGGTGAGTATCTCATATGGAGTCTTGTTCAAGCCTTTGCGGAGGTAGAGCCGATTTGATGCATGACACGCGGTGTTGATGACTTCAGCCCAAAAGTTGTACGGAGACTTGAACTCCGCCATCATGGTCCTTGCCGCATCCATCAACGTCCGGTTCTTCCTCTCCGCAACACCGTTTTGTTGAGGGGTGTAGGGTGCGGAATATTGATGCTTGATTCCCTCGTCACTAAGAAACTCATCCAAGGTGTAGTTCTTGAACTCGGTGCCGTTGTCACTTCTTATTTTCAAGATCTTTGCATTGTGTTGACGTTGTGCTTCATTTGCAAAGTCAATGACGGTTTGTTGGGTCTCGCTCTTCCTCTTGAAGAAATACACCCATGTGTACCTTGAGTAGTCATCCACGATCACCAAGCAATACTTCCTACCTCCAAGACTATCGAAGGATGGAGGCCCAAAGAGATCCATGTGAAGGAGATCCAAAGGCCTCTTTGAATAAATGATAGTCGTGGGAGGGTGAGCCTTCTCATGTAGCTTTCCTTCGATACAGGCATTGCAAGCACGATCTTTAGCAAAACTAACATTCGTTAGTCCACGGACATGGTCCCCCTTGAGGAGACTTTGCAAATATCTCATATTGACATGGGCTAAACGACGATGCCAAAGCCATCCCACATCAACTTTAGCCATTAGGCATGTCGCGGTCTTAGTGGGTCGCTCCGAGAAGTTAATCACATATAGACCGTTCTCGACATGCACAACAAAAGCTACTTTAAGAGTCTTGCTCCACAAGAGGGCCACGGTATCGATATCAAAGAAAGTGGCAAAGCCCATGATAGCAAGTTGACAAACGGAAAGTAAATTGTATGCAAGGGACTCAACAAGCATGACCTTCTCGATCGTGAGATCATGAGAGATGACCACCTTGCCAAGTCCCAATACCTTAGAGGATGAGGCGTCACCCCACTTGACATTGGTGGGCATAGATGGAACCTTGTGCACGTCCACCACCAAGTCCTTGCTTCCGGTCATATGATTTGTAGCTCTGCTATCGAGCAACCATGATCCCCCACCGGAAGCAAACACCTACAAGAGATCAATGCTTGGTTTTAGGTACCCATTTTGTAATGGGTCCTTTGATGTTAGTAACAAGGGTTTTTGAAACCCAAATAGACCATTAAATGTATTCATGAAGAGAACCAACAAATTTGGCATAAACATGCCCATCACTAGCACAGCATAACACATAAGAAGGGTTAAAATCGCCGGCTTTGTTGAGAGGGGTGGCATTGCCCTTCTTGACATTGTTCTTCTTCTTATCCTCGGGGGCACTCTCTCCCTCCCTCACAAAGGTTTGCATGAGGGGAGGATGTCGTTTGGTCTTGTCATTCTTCTTCTTGTTCTTGGAGTCGGGCACGTAACCAACCCCTTCCTTGGCCACACCTCCCTTTTGGTTGATCAAGAGATCGTTGAGGTTCTTCTTGCCTTGTATGCAAGTCGCAAGACCTCTCTCAAGTTGCTCCTTCAACTTCGCATTTTCCTCAACAAGATGTATATGCTCACAACACGGGTTAGTAGCATTTGCATTATCAATTAAAACCATATGAGGAAAAGTTGCTTTCTCCTTAGTTAGCTTCACTTGGAGTTGATCATGAGACTCCTTGAGACTAGCGTGAATACCCTTCAAGGCCTTGTGGGCCTTGTCAAGTATATCAAACTCCTCTTTGAGTCTAGCAAGATCAACCCCGAGTTTGGCCTTCTCGGAATTTAGCACACGAGAAACAATGAGGACATGATCATAATCTTTCTTTAACTTAGCATGATCAATGTTGTGTGACTCCTCAAGAGCCAAACGAAGACCACGCTCTTCCTCAAGAGCATTGGAAAGATCCGAAATCTCATCGGCATAGTCACGACTATGCCCTTCCATCTTAGAGATGGTGTCTTCGTGAGCCTCGATCATGTCATTGGCTTCACCAAGTTGTTCCAAGAGAGCAACAAAGTGTTGGGTAACGTAGTAATTTCAAACAATTTCCTACGCACACGCAAGATCACGGTGATGCATAGCAACGAGAGGGGAGAGTGTGATCTACGTACCCTTGTAGATCGACAACTGAAGCGTTAGCACAACGTGGTTGATGTAGTCATACGTCTTCACGGCCCGACCGATCAAGCACCGAAACTACGGCACCTCCGAGTTCTAGCACACGTTCAGCTCGATGACGATCCCCGGACTCCAATCCAGCAAAGTGTCGGGGAAGAGTTCCATCAGCATGACGGCGTGGTGACGATCTTGATGTACTACCGTCGCAGGGCTTCGCCTAAGCACCGCTACAATATTATCGAGGACTATGGTGGAAGGGGGCACCGCGCACGGCTAAGAATATGATCACGTGGATCAACTTGTGTCTCTAGGGGTGCTCCCTGCCTCCGTATATAAAGGATCAAAAGGGGGGGTTGCAGCCGGCCAGGAGAGGGCGCGCCAGGAGGAGTCCTACTCCCTCCGGGAGTAGGATTCCCCCCTTTCCTAGTTGGAATAGGATTCAGGAGGGGGGAAAGAGGAGAGAGAGAAGGAAGGGGGGCGCCGGCCCCCTCTCCTTGTCCTATTCGGACTAGGGGGGAGGGGCGCGCGGCCCAGCCCTGGCCACCTCTCCTCTCTTCCACTAAGGCCCACTAAGGCCCATATACCTCCCGGGGGGTTCCGGTAACCTCCCGGTACTCCGGTAAAATCCCGATTTCACCCGGAACACTTCCGATATCCAAATATAGGCTTCCAATATATCAATCTTTATGTCTCGACCATTTCGAGACTCCTCGTCATGTCCCCGATCCCATCCGGGACTCCGAACTCCTTCGGTACATCAAAACTCATAAACTCATAATATAACTGTCATCGAAACCTTAAGCGTGCGGACCCTACGGGTTCGAGAACAATGTAGACATGACCGAGACATGTCTCCGGTCAATAACCAATAGCGGAACCTGGATGCTCATATTGGCTCCTACATATTCTACGAAGATCTTTTATTGGTCAGACCGCATAACAACATACGTTGTTCCCTTTGTCATCGGTATGTTACTTGCCCGAGATTCGATCGTCGGTATCTCAATACCTAGTTCAATCTCGTTACCGGCAAGTCTCTTTACTCGTTCCGTAATACATCATCTCACAACTAACTCATTAGTTGCAATGCTTGCAAGGCTTATGTGATGTGTATTACCGAGAGGGCCCAGAGATACCTCTCCGACAATCGGAGTGACAATCCTAATCTCAAAATACGTCAACCCAACATGTACCTTTGGAGACACCAGTAGAGCACCTTTATAATCACCCAGTTACGTTGTGATGTTTGGTAGCACACAAAGTGTTCCTCCGGTAAACGGGAGTTGCATAATCTCATAGTCATAGGAACATGTATAAGTCATGAAGAAAGCAATAGCAACATACTAAACGATCGGGTGCTAAGCTAATGGAATGGGTCATGTCAATCAGATCATTTCACCTAATGATGTGATCCCGTTAATCAAATAACAACTCTTTGTCCATGGTTAGGAAACATAACCATCTTTGATTAACGAGCTAGTCTAGTAGAGGCATACTAGTGACACTCTGTTTGTCTATGTATTCACACATGTATTATGTTTCCGGTTAATACAATTCTAGCATGAATAATAAACATTTATCATTAAATAAGGAAATAAATAATAACTTTATTATTGCCTCTAGGGCATATTTCCTTCAGTCTCCCACTTGCACTAGAGTCAATAATCTAGTTCACATTGCCATGTGATTTAGCACCAATAGTTCACATCATTATGTGACCAACACTCAAAGGGTTTACTAGAGTCAATAATCTAGTTCACATTGCTATGTGATTAACACCCAAAGAGTACTAAGGTGTGATCATGTTTTGCCTGTGAGAGAAGTTTAGTCAACGGGTCTGCTATATTCAGATCCGTATGTATTTTGCAAATTTCTATGTCAACAATGCTCTGCACGGAGCTACTATAGCTAATTGCTCCCACTTTCAATATGTATCCAGATTGAGACTTAGAGTCATCTAGATCAGTGTCAAAATTTGCATCGACATAACCCTTTACGACGAACCTTTTTGTCATGTCCATAATCGAGAAATATATCCTTATTCCACTAAGGATAATTTTGACCGCTGTCCAGTGATCTACTCCTAGATCACTATTGTACTCCCTTGCCAAAATCAGTGTAGGGTATACAATAGATCTGGTACACAACATGGCATACTTTATAGAACCTATGGCTGAGGCATAGGGAATGATTTTCATTCTCTTTCTATCTTCTGCCGTGGTCGGGCTTTGAGTCTTACTCAATTTCACACCTTGTAACACAGCCAAGAACTCTTTTCTTTGACTGTTCCATTTTGAACTACTTCAAAATCTTGTCAAGGTATGTACTCATTGAAAAAACTTATCAAGCGTCTTGATCTATCTCTATAGATCTTGATGCTCAATATGTAAGCAGCTTCACCGAGGCCTTTATTTGAAAAAATCCTTTCAAACACTCCTTTATGCTTTGCAGAATAATTCTACATTATTTCCGATCAACAATATGTCATACACATATACTTATCAGAAATGTTGTAGTGCTCCCACTCACTTTCTTGTAAATACAGGCTTCACCGCAAGTCTGTATAAAACTATATGCTTTGATCAACTTATCAAAGCGTATATTCCAACTCCGAGATGCTTGCACCAGTCCATAGATGGATCGTTGGAGCTTGCATATTTTGTTTAGCACCTTTAGGATTGACAAAACCTTCTGGTTGCATCATATACAACTCTTCTTTAAATCCATTAAGGAATGTAGTTTTGTTTATCCATTTGCCAGATTTCATAAAAATGCGGCAAATGCTAACATGATTCGGACAGACTTAAGCATAGATACGAGTGAGAAACTCTCATCATAGTCAACACCTTGAACTTGTCAAAAACCTTTTTGCGACAATTCTAGCTTTGTAGATAGTAACACTACTATCAGCGTCTGTCTTCCTCTTGAAGATCCATTTATTTTCTATGGCTTGCCGATCATCGGGCAAATCCATCAAAGTCCATACTTTGTTCTCATACATGGATCATATCTCAGATTTCATGGCCTCAAACCATTTCGCGGAATCTAGGCTCATCATCGCTTCCTCATAGTTTGCAAGTTCGTCATGGTCTAGTAACATGACTTCCAGAACAGGATTACCGTACCACTCTGGTGCGGATCTCACTCTGGTTTACCTACGAGATTCGGTAGTAACTTGATCTGAAGTTACATGATCATCATCATTAGCTTCCTCACTAATTGGTGTAGTAGTCACAAGAACAGATTTCTGTGATGAACTACTTTCCAATAAGGGAGAAGGTACAATTACCTTATCAAGTTTTCTACTTTCCTCCCACTCACTTCTTTCGTGAGAAACTCCTTCTCTAGAAAGGATCCATTCTCAGCAATGAATAACTTGCCTTCGGATCTGTGATAGAAGGTGTACCCAACATTTTCTTTTGGGTAACCTATGAAGATTTACTTCTCCGATTTTGGTTCGAGCTTATCATGTTGAAACTTTTTCACATAAGCATCGCAGTCCCAAACTTTAAGAAACGACAGCTTAGGTTTCTTGCCAAACCATAGTTCATACGGTGTCGTCTCAACGGATTTAGATGGTGCCCTATTTAACGTGAATGTAGCTGTCTCTAATGCATAACCCCAAAACGATAGCGGTAAATCTATAAGAGACATCATAGATCGCACCATATCAAGTAAAGTACGATTACGATGTTTGGACACACCATTACACTGTGGTGTTCCAGGTGGCGTGAGTAGTGAAACTATTTCACATTGTTTTAACTGAAGGCCAAACTCGTAACTCAAATATTTTACTTCTGCGATCATATCGTAGAAAGTTTTATTTTTGTTATGATGATTCTCCACTTCACTCTGAAATTCTTTGAAATTTTCAAATATTTTAGACTTGTGTATCATGAAGTAGATATACTCATATCTGCTCAAATCATCTGTGAAGATCAGAAAATAATGATACCTGCTGCGAGCTTCAATATTCATCGGTCCACATACATCAGTATGCATGATTTCCAACAAATCTGTTGCTTGCTGCATTGTTCTGGAGAACAGAGTTTTAGTCATCGTGCCCATGAGGCATGGTTCGTAAGCATCAACTGATTCATAATCATGTTATTCCAAAAGTCCATCAGCATGGAGTTTCTTCATGCGCTTTACACCAATATGACCTAAACGGCAGTGCCACAAATAAGTTGCACTATCATTATTAACTTTGCATCTTTTGGTTTCAATATTATGAATATGTGTATCACTACGATCGAGATCCAATGAACCATTTTCATTGGATGTGTAACCATATATGTAAACAGAACAACAATTTATTCTCTTACTTAAATGAATAACCATATAAACATGATCAAATCATATTCATGCTCAACGCAAACACCAAATAACACTTATTTAGGTTCAACACTAATCCCAAAATTATAGGGAGTGTGCGATGATGATCATATCAATCTTGGAACCACTTCCAACACACATCGTCACTTCACCCTTAACTAGTCTCTGTTCATTCTGCAACTCCCGTTTCGAGTTACTACTCTTAGCAACTGAACCAGTATCAAATACCGGGGGGTTGCTACGAACACTAGTAAAATACACATTAATAATCTGTATATCAAATATACCTTTGTTCACTTTGCCATCCTTCTTATCCGCCAAATACTTGGGGCAGTTCCGCTTCCAGTGACCAGTCCCTTTGCAGTAGAAGCACTTAGTCTCAGGCTTAGGACCAGACTTGGGCTTCTTCACTTGAGCAGCAGCTTGCTTGCTGTTCTTCTTGAAGTTCCCCTTCTTCCCTTTGCCCTTTTATTGAAACTAGTGGTCTTGTCTACCATCAACACTTGATGCTCTTTCTTGATTTCTACCTTCATCGATTTCATCATCATGAAAAGCTAGGGAGTCGTTTTCGTCATCCCTTGCATACTATAGTTCATCACGAAGTTCTACTAACTTGGTGATGGTGACTAGAGAATTATGTCAATCACTATCTTATCTGGAAGATTAACTCCCACTTGATTCAAGTGATTGTAGTACCCAGACAATCTGAGCACATGCTCACTAGTTGAGCGATTCTCCTCCATCTTTTGGCTATAGAACTTGCTGGAGACTTCATATCTCTCAACTCGGGTATTTGCTTGAAATATTAACTTCAACTCCTGGAACATCTCATATGGTCCATGACGTTCAAAACGTCTTTTGAAGTCCCGATTCTAAGCCGTTAAGCATGGTGCACTAAACTATTAAGTAGTCATCATATTGAGCTAGCCAAACGTTCATAACGTCTGCATCTGCTCCTGCAATAGGTCTGTCACCTAGCGGTGCATCAAGGACATAATTCTTCTGTGCAGCAATGAGGATAAACCTCAGATCACGGATCCAATCCGCATCATTGCTACTAACATCTTTCAACACAATTTTCTCCAGGAACATATCAAAAATAAAGGGAAGCAACAACGCGAGCTATTGATCTACAACATAGATATGCTAATACTATCAGGTACTAAGTTCATGATAAATTAAAGTTCAATTAATCATATTACTTAAGAAATCCCACTTAGATAGACATCCTTCTAATCCTCTAAGTGATTACGTGATCCAAATCAACTAAACCATGTCCGATCATCACGTGAGATGGAGTAGTTTCATTGGTGAACATCGCTATGTTGATCATATCTGCTATATGATTCACGCTCGACCTTTCGGTCTCCGTGTTCCGAGGCCATATCTGTATATGCTTGGCTCGTCAAGTATAACCTGAGTATTCCGCGTGTGCAACTGTTTTGCACCCGTTGTATTTGAACGTAGAGCCTATCACACCCGATCATCACGTGGTGTCTCAGCACGAAGAACTTTCACAACGGTGCATACTCAGGGAGAACACTTCTTGATAATTAGTGAGGGATCATCTTATAATGCTACCGTCAATCAAAGCAAGATAAGATGCATAAAAGATAAACATCACATGCAATCAATATAAGTGATATGATACGGCCATCATCACCTTGTGCTTGTGATCTCTATCTTCGAAGCACCATCGTGATCACCATCGTCACCGGCACGACACCTTGATCTCCATCGTAGCATCATTGTCGTCTCGCCAATATTATGCTTCCACGACTATCACTACCGCTTAGTGATAAAGTAAAGCATTACAGCGCGATTGCATTGCATACAATAAAGCGACAACCATATGGCTCCTGCCAGTTGCCGATAACTCGGTTACAAAACATGATCATCTCATACAATAAAATTTAGCATCATGTCTTGACCATATCACATCACAACATGCCCTACGCATCAAAACCACAACGATAGTTTGTCAAGTTGGTGCTGTTTTAACCTTCGCAAGGACTGGGCGTAGCCACACTCGGTTCAACTAAAGTTGGAGAAACTGTCACCCGCTAGCCACCTTTGTGCAAAGCACGTCGGGAGAACCGGTCTCGCGTAAGCGTACGCGTAATGTCGGTCCGGGCCGCTTCGTCCAACAATACCGCCGAACCAAAGTATGACATGCTGGTAAGCAGTATGACTTATATCGCCCACAACTCACTTGTGTTCTACTCGTGCAAATAACATCAACACATAAAACCTAGGCTCGGATGCCACTGTTGGGTAACGTAGTAATTTCAAAAAAATTCCTACGCACACGCAAGATCATGGTGATGCATAGCAAGGAGAGGGGAGAGTGTGATCTACGTACCCTTGTAGATCGACAACGGAAGCGTTAGCACAACGTGATTGATGTAGTCATACATCTTCACGGCCCGACCGATCAAGCACCGAAACTACGGCACCTCTGAGTTCTAGCACACGTTCAGCTCGATGACGATCCCCGAACTCCGATCCAGCAAAGTGTCGGGGAAGAGTTCCGTCAGCACGACGGCGTGGTGACGATCTTGATGTACTACCGTCGCAGGGCTTCGCCTAAGCACCGCTATAATATTATCAAGGACTATGGTGGAAGGGGCACCGGACACGGCTAAGAATATGATCACGTGGATCAACTTGTGTCTCTAGGGGTGCCCCTTACCTCCGTATATAAAGGATCAAAGGGGGGGGTGCGGCCGGCCAGGAGAGGGCGCGCCAGGAGGAGTCCTACTCCCTCCGGGAGTAGGATTCCCCCCTTTCCTAGTTGGAATAGGTTTCAGGAGGGGGGAAAGAGGAGAGAGAGAAGGAAGGGGGGCGCCGGCCCCCTCTCCTTGTCCTATTCGGACTAGGGGGGGAGGGGCGCGCGGCCCAGCCCTGGCCACCTCTCCTCTCTTCCACTAAGGCCCACTAAGGCCCATATACCTCCCGGGGGGTTCCGGTAACCTCCCGGTACTCCGGTAAAATCCCGATTTCACCCGGAACACTTCCGATATCCAAATATAGGCTTCCAATATATCAATCTTTATGTCTCGACCATTTCGAGACTCCTCGTCATGTCCCCGATCCCATCCGGGACTCCGAACTCCTTCGGTACATCAAAACTCATAAACTCATAATATAACTGTCATCGAAACCTTAAGCGTGCGGACCCTACGGGTTCGAGAACAATGTAGACATGACCGAGACATGTCTCCGGTCAATAACCAATAGCGGAACCTGGATGCTCATATTGGCTCCTACATATTCTATGAAGATCTTTTATCGGTCAAACCGCATAACAACATACGTTGTTCCCTTTGCAACTAATGAGTTAGTTGTGAGATGATGTATTACGGAACGAGTAAAGAGACTTGCCGGTAACGAGATTGAACTAGGTATTGAGATACCGACGATCGAATCTCGGGCAAGTAACATACCGATGACAAAGGGAACAACGTATGTTGTTATGCGGTCTGACCGATAAAAGATCTTCATAGAATATGTAGGAGCCAATATGAGCATCCAGGTTCCGCTATTGGTTATTGACCGGAGACATGTCTCGGTCATGTCTACATTGTTCTCGAACCCGTAGGGTCCGCACGCTTAAGGTTTCGATGACAGTTATATTATGAGTTTATGAGTTTTGATGTACCGAAGGAGTTCGGAGTCCCGGATGGGATCGGGGACATGACGAGGAGTCTCGAAATGGTCGAGACATAAAGATTGATATATTGGAAGCCTATATTTGGATATCGGAAGTGTTCCGGGTGAAATCGGGATTTTACCGGAGTACCGGGAGGTTACCGGAACCCCCCGGGAGGTATATGGGCCTTAGTGGGCCTTAGTGGAAGAGAGGAGAGGTGGCCAGGGCTGGGCCGCGCGCCCCTCCCCCCCTAGTCCGAATAGGACAAGGAGAGGGGGCCGGCGCCCCCCTTCCTTCTCTCTCTCCTCTTTCCCCCCTCCCGAAACCTATTCCAACTAGGAAAGGGGGGAATCCTACTCCCGGAGGGAGTAGGACTCCTCCTGGCGCGCCCTCTCCTGGCCGGCCGCACCCCCCCCCCCTTTGATCCTTTATATACGGAGGTAAGGGGCACCCCTAGAGACACAAGTTGATCCGCGTGATCATATTCTTAGCCGTGTGCGGTGCCCCTTCCACCATAGTCCTCGATAATATTGTAGCGGTGCTTAGGCGAAGCTCTGCGACGGTAGTACATCAAGATCGTCACCACGCCGTCGTGCTGACGGAACTCTTCCCTGACACTCTGCTGGATCGGAGTCCGGGGATCGTCATCGAGCTGAACGTGTGCTAGAACTCGGAGGTGCCGTAGTTTCGGTGCTTGATCGGTCGGGCCGTGAAGACGTACGACTACATCAACCACGTTGTGCTAACGCTTCCGTTGTCGATCTACAAGGGTACGTAGATCACACTCTCCCCTCTCCTTGCTATGCATCACCATGATCTTGCATGTGCATAGGAATTTTTTTGAAATTACTACGTTACCCAACACCAACCGTTACCCACCAACCAGCCCGCGGCCAGCGGTACTACCGCGCCTGGCCAGCGGTACTACCGCAAGGTCGTGCGGTACTACTACTTGCAACCAAGCGGTACTACCGCACGGCAGTGCGGTACTACCGTACCGACCCACGGTACTGTCGCGACCCCAGCACAGAAACAGACGCGCAAAAGCTGGGGGCGGTACTTCCGCACGCGCGGTACTACCGCGCCCCCCATGCGGTACTACCGCAAGGCAAAAGTCCCAACCAGGGGGAAGGGAAACTTCCGTGCCTACTTCCGCAAAAAAACGGAAGTAGCAAAAACCCGACACAGTAGTACTGCCGAGGGGCGGTACTACTGCCTGACCGCATAGTGTGGTACTACCGCGGCAGGTGCGGATGTAAAAAATTGCATCCGCTCCTACTACCGCAAAGGGGCGGCACTAGCCTGGTGGGCAGCGGTAGTGCGGCTCCAGGGGAGCGGTACTACCGTGGGCACCAGCGGTACTACCGCGCCACTGCGCGGCACTACCATGGATGCCTACGGTACTACCGTTGATCCAGGAGCAGTACTACCGCAACCACAACAGCAACCAGTCACAGGAGGCAGGAAAACGGAGGAAGCTCCAAGGAAGAAGGAGGGGACAAAAGGAGACGTGTACGTGATGATTCCACCCAAACCTTTCCAACGCGGACCCCCTCTTAATAGTACGGCTTTCCTACGACTCAAATCCACCAAAAAGAAATGTAGAAAAGACGCCGTCTTCGTCAGTCTTCGAGGGGCACCCAATCGTCTTGTGCCTAGCAAAGAAGTGTCTGGAATACTCATGGCACACGATTAGTCCGCAAATGCGTTGTCATCAATCACCAAAACACTTAGGGATAAATATGTCCTTACACCTTGAGTGACCCACTTAACGCCACCTTGACGCCGCCAGTACTCCTCTTCGGCATGCAAGATAGCCATGACTTGGTTTTCTAGTGCGTATCTACAGGCACACTTTGCCTCTGAGAAGACAAGTTGATTAGCCCGCGCATCAAATGTTGGCAAGCTCATCGACCAACCTAGCTCTCATAAGTTTGTCATTGTGATCCAGATTAGCTCCCCAGCCACGAAGGAAGGCCCTAATATTGGCAGCAACCGATGTCCACAACTCTATGGGTCCCTGCTGTTGTCTAGCCGGCGCAACCGTGCACAGTCACCAATTAGCAGAAGCCCTCAATTTCAAACCATGTTGTTATTAAGAACCTTGGACTATGCCTAATAGACTCTTCCCCAAAGGAGAGGACAAGCGGCACATGATCAGAGCCAATTTGTGTTTCAGCGATCAAAAAACCTAATGGAAAAGCACCTCCTGCTCCGAGGAGATGAAAAGCATGTTTAGAACACTAGGAATTGGAGATAGTTTTTTGTTTGTCCAAGTGTATCTCACATCCAATCTGGCTTCTTCTTTGAGTGCAATCAAGGCGATAGCATTGTTAAATAGATGCACACGAGGCCAATCAATGATTGCGTTGTTTTGTCCATCCCTCGGCGGATCAAATTAAAATCGCCACCTACAACCACAGAAAAATTACGCGTGGAGATCAACCCAAACAGGTCTTGGATTTCCCCCAAGAAACCTAGAGCGTGTGTGGTCAGCAGGGCCATACACAACCACCACCACCCACTTCTTGAGCGGCAGTGTCTAATGATTGCCAACAGAAAAAGGGAACCTTGATCCCAACTGACCATGTCGTAACAACTGCGGCTACATCCTAATAAGATTCTCTCAGAATGACCTACGGACGCCACCCAACACTAGTTGAAACACTGCATAGGATCCAATGCAAGCAAATCATGAAAAGTAAAATCTGACTTAATCATTTCCTGAAGTGCTACCACGTCAATTTGCTCTATGCAAATGTACTCCTTAAGCTGTGTACGCCTACCCAAATAGCGAAAGCGAGAGAGGTTCCAAAAAATGCATTATGTAATTTGATTACAAAGGCGAACTCCCCTGGAACTCAACGCTTTGGCCACTCGCCTCACCGCCTAGACGCGGCAACGAGAGGAAGATACAACAACCACCTATGTTGCATCCCCTCCCATGGCTCCCATAGGCACATCGGCCTCTAGCCCAGCAGCCCCGACTGCTGAAACCGTCAACAAGGCATTGGCCACAACTTTGGCCGCAGCCACCTTCGTAAGCGTTGCTTGCGCAAGTTCCCTCACTCTAACTAGTGATAAAATCCTATTATGTGAGGAATCGACAACCACACCATAATTATCCAGAATATCTAATAGATGTGCATCAGAGAAAGAAAGCATTTCGGATGGTGTACTTGGGCAAGGGATTATTTAAAGCCTTAAGGTTTTTGTCTGCTGTCCGAAGCTGCGCATGCTGCATGGAAGACAGATCCACCATAAAAAAATCCAAGGAATTCATTGGTACAATTTACACTTCGCTAACCCTTTGCGTTCGTTCGGTGTAGCCCGTCTGTCGAACTTAATCTTAACAACACCTCCCGTTTGACCCTTCCTAGGTATATATTTATGAACAACATTGCTTCATGATGGACTTCTTTATCATTTCATCATCCGGAGCATGCCCGGGTTCTGCGTGGAGTGGCACGAGCAGAAGCATGTGAGGATGGTCGCGCTCGGAACCGAGGTGGCGCTGACCGACAGGCTACGCCAATGAATGTCGTCGGAGCGGCTCGAGGTCGAGGTGGACATGGTGTTGCATGGCACGGCGGCCCTGGGCGGAGAGCGGAGGCTACTGTCGTGCCGAGTGGATATGGAACGTGCATTGTCACGGCCATCTATGTGCAAGGTCTACGTATATTTTGTATTGCACTATTTTTTTGTGGGGGGGGAGGGGGTGTATTGCACTTACATCGACCTGTCATTTTTTCCTCTTCACACAATCGTGGAATTTCTCTTTTTTTTGCGGGGAGATCGTAAACTTTCTTTTTTTTGCGGGTAGATCGTAAACTTTCTTGAAGTCAAGCATCAGGAGGACCGCGCATTGATTAGTGTGTTTGAGTTTGTGCATGGTTTCTGAAAGAGATACCGGACCCTCTAGAATATACCGCCCTGTGATGAAGATAGACTGCATTTGCGAATAACATGCTGGGCTACCCTGAGATCTTAAAAGGAACGTTGATATAAGAGCAATGAGACGGAAAAGTTTGATAGAATCAACCCCCTGGGTGTTGGGTAACGTAGCAGAAATTCAAAATTTTCCTACGTGTCACCAAGATCTATCTATGGAGAAACTAGCAACGAGGGGAAGGAGAGTGCATCTACATACCCTTGTAGATCGCTAAGCGGAAGCGTTCAAGTGAACGGGGTTGATGGAGTCGTACTCGTCGTGATTCAAATCACCGATGACCAAGTGCCGAACGCACGGCACCTCCGCGTTCAACACACGTACAGCCCGGTGACGTCTCCCATGCCTTGATCCAGCAAGGAGAGAGGGAGAGGTTGAGGAAGACTCCATCCAGAAGCAGCACAACGGCATGGTGGTGGTGGAGGATCATGGCAATCCTGCAGGGCTTCGCCAAGCACCACAGAAGAGGAGGGAGAGAGAGATGCAGGGCTGCACCAACCAGAGATCAAATCACGTGTGTTTTGGGGCAGCCCTAGGCCTCATATATATAGGGGAAGGGAGGGGCTGCGCCCCCTCTAGGGTTCCCACCCCTAGGGGGGGCAGCCCTAGATGGCCAAGGGGTGGCGGCCACAAGGGGGAGGAGAGGGAGGCGCAGGGTATATGGGCCTTAGGGCCCATCTACCCTTAGGGTTTGCCCCCTCTCCCTTCTAGGCGCATGGGCCTTAGTGGGGCTGGTGCCCTTGGCCCATGTAGACCAAGGAGCATTCCCTACAGCCCATGTGGCCCCCCATGGCAGGTGGCCCCACTTGGTGGACCCCCGGGACCCTCCCGGTGGTCCCGGTACATTACCGATAAACCCCGAAACTCTTCCGGTAACCAAAACAGGACTTCCCATATATAAATCTTTACCTCCGGACCATTCCGGAACTCCTAGTGACGTCCGGGATCTCATCCGGGACTCCGAACAACATTCGGTAACCACATACAAGCTTCCTTTATAACCCTAGCGTCATCGAACCTTAAGTGTGTAGACCCTACGGGTTCAGGAGACATGCAGACATGACCGAGACGTTCTCCGGTCAATAACCAACAGCGGGATCTGGATACCCATGATGGCTCCCACATGTTCCACGATGATCTCATCGGATGAACCACGATGTCAAGGACTTAATCAATCCCGTATACAATTCCCTTTGTCTATCGGTACGATACTTGCCCGAGATTCGATCGTCGGTATCCTGATACCTTGTTCAATCTCGTTACCGGCAAGCCTCTTTACTCGTTCCGTAACACATCATCCCGTGATCAACTCCTTGATCACATTGTGCACATTATGATGATGTCCTACCGAGTGGGCCCAGAGATACCTCTCCGCTTACACGGAGTGACAAATCCCAGTCTCGATTCGTGCCAACCCAACAGACACTTTCAGAGATACCCGTAGTGTACCTTTATAGTCACCCAGTTACGTTGTGACGTTTGGTACACCCAAAGCACTCCTATGGTATCCGGGAGTTGCACAATCTCATGGTCTAAGGAAATGATACTTGACATTAGAAAAGCTTCAGCATACGAACTACGTGATCTTGTGCTAGGCTTAGGATTGGGTCTTGTCCATCACATCATTCTCCTAATGATGTGATCCCGCTATCAACGACATCCAATGTCCATGGTTAGGAAACCATAACCATCTATTGATCAACGAGCTAGTCAACTAGAGGCTCACTAGGGACATGGTGTTGTCTATGTATCCACACATGTATCTGAGTTTCCTATCAATACAATTATAGCATGGATAATAAACGATTATCATGAACAAGGAAATATAATAATAATCAATTTATTATTGCCTCTAGGGCATATTTCCAACAGTCTCCCACTTGCACTAGAGTCAATAATATAGTTCACATCGCCATGTGATTAACACTCACAGGTCACATCGCCATGTGACTAACACCCAAAGAGTTCTGGGTTTGATCATGTTGCCTGTGAGAGAGGTTTTAGTCAACGGGTCTGAACCTTTCAGATCCGTGTGTGCTTTACAAATCTCTATGTCATCTCCTAGATGCAGCTACCACGTTCTATTTGGAGCTATTCCAAATAACTGTTCTACTTGGAGCTATTCTAAATTGTTGCTCCATTATATGTATCCGGTATCTCTACTCAGAGCTATCCGGATGGGTGTTAAGCTTTGCATCGACGTAACCCTTTACGACGAACTCTTTTACCACCTCCATAATCGAGAAAATTCCTTAGTCCACTAGTTACTAAGGATAATTTTGACCGCTGTCCTGTGATCCATTCTTGGATCACTCTTGTACCCCTTTACTGACTCATGGCAAGGCACACTTCAGGTGCGGTACACAGCATAGCATACTATAGAGCCTACGTCTTAAGCATAGGGGACGACCTTCGTCCTTTTTCTCTATTCTGCCGTGGTCGAGCTTTAAGTCTTAACTTCATACCTTACAACTCAGGCAAGAACTCCTTTGACTGATCCATCTTGAACACCTTCAAGATCATGTCAAGGTATGTGCTCATTTGAAAGTACCATTAAGCGTTTTGATCTATCCTTATAGATCTTGATGCTCAATGCTCAAGTAGCTTAATCCAGGTTTTCCATTGAAAACACTTTCCAAATAACCCTATATGCTTTCCAGAAATTCTACGTCATTTCCGATCAACAATATGTTAAAACATATACTCATCAGAAATTCTATAGTGCTCCCACTCACTTCTTTGGAAATACAAGTTTCTCATAAACTTTGTATAAACCCAAAATCTTTGATCATCTCATCAAAGTGTACATTCCAACTCCGAGATGCTCACTCCAGTCCTCAGAAGGATTGCTGGAGCTTTGCATCCTTATTAGCATCTTTTCAGGATTGACAAAACCTTCCGGTTGTATCACATACAACCTTTCCTCAAAAATCGTCGAGGAAACAATGTTTTGACATCCTATCTGCAAGATTTCATAAATGATGCAGCAATTGCTAATATAATTCCAACAGACTCTTAGCATCGCTACGAATGAGAAAGTCTCATTGTAGTCAACTCCTTGAACTTGTCGGGAAACACCTTAACGACAAGTCGAGCTTTCTCAATGGTGACACTTACCATCATTGTCTGTCTTCCTTTTAAAATCCATCTGTACTCAACAGCCTTACGACCATCGAGCGGTTCTGCCAAAGTCTACACTTTGTTTTCATACATGGATCCTTTCTCGGATTTTATGGCCCCGAGCCATTTATCGGAATCCAGGCCCACCATCGCTTCTCCATAGCTCGTAGGTTCATTGTTGTCTATCAACATGACTTCCAAGACAGGATTACGTACCACTCTGAAGTAGTACGCATCCTTGTCACCCCACGAGGTTTGGGAGTGACTTGATCCGAAGTCTCATGATCAATATCATAAGCTTCCACTTCAATTGGTGTAGGTGCCACAGGGACAACTCTTTGTGCCCTGCTATAAACTAATTGAAGTGACGGTCCAATAACCTCATCAAGTCTCCACCATCCTCCCACTCAATTCTTTCGAGAGAAACTTTTCCTCGAGAAAGGACCCGATTCTAGAAATAATCCTTTATTGCTTTCGGATCTGAGACAGGAGGTATACCCAACTGTTTTTGGGTGTCCTATGAAGATGCATTTATCCGCTTTGAGTTCGAGCTTATTGGCCTGAAACTTTTTCACATAAGCGTCGCAGCCCCAAACTTTTAAGAAATGACAGCTTAGGTTTCTCTAAACCATAGTTCATACGGTGTCATATCATCGGAATTACGTGGTGCCCTATTTAAAGTGAATGTGGTTGTCTCTAATGCCTAACCCATAAACTATTGTGGTAATTTGATAAGAGACATCATGGTATGCATCATATCCAATAGGGTGCAGTTATGATATTCGGACACACCATCACACTATGGTGTTCCAGGCTGTATCAGTTGTGAAACAATTTCCACAATGTCTTAATTCTGTGCCAAACTCGTAATTCAGATATTCATCTCTATGATCATATCATAGATCTTTTATCCTTTTGTCACGACGATCTTTCAACTTCACCCTGAAATTACTTGAACCTTTCAATAATTCAGACTCGTGATTCATCAAGTAAATATACTCAACATCTACTCAAATCATCTGTGAAGTAAAAACATAACGATATCCACTACATGCCTCAGCACTCATTGGACTGCACACATCAAAATGTATTTCTTCCAACAAGTTGCTTTCTAGTTCCATTTTACTGAAAACGAGGCTTTCAGTCATCTTGCCCATGTGGTATGATTTGCATGTCTCAAGTGATTCAAAATCAAGTGAGTCCAAACGATCCATTTGTATAGAGTTTCTTCATGCATATCTACCAATAGACATGGTTCGCATGTCTCAAACTTTTCAAAAACGAGTGAGCCCAAAGATCCATCAACATGGAGCTTCTTCATGCGTTTTATACCGATATGACTTACGTGGCAGTGCCACAAGTAGGTGGTACTATCATTACTATCTTTTGGCATGAACATGTGTATCACTACGATCGAGATTCAATAAACCATTCATTTTAGGTGTAAGACCATTGAAGGTATTATTCAAATAAATAGAGTAACCATTATTCTCCTTAAATGAATAACCGTATTACGGTAGACATAATCCAATCACGTCTATGCTCAACGCAAACACCAATCTCGATGGTAGAGGGAGCGTGCGATGCTTGATCATATCAACATTGGAAATACTTCCAACACATATCGTCAGCTCACCTTTAGCTAGTCCTCGTTTATTCCGTAGCTTTTATTTCGAGTTACTAACACTTAGCAACCGAACCGGTATCTAATACCCTGGTGCTACTAGGAGTACTAGTAAAGTACACATCAACACAATGTATATCCAATATACTTCTATCGACCTTGCCAGCCTTCTAATCTACCAAGTATCCAGGGTAATTCTGCTCCAGTGGTTGTTCCCCTTATTACAGAAGCACTTAGTCTCGGGTTTGGGTTCAACCTTGGGTTTCTTCACTAGAGCAGCAGCTGAATTGCCGTTTCACGAAGTATCCCTTTTTGCCCTTGCCCTTCTTGAAACTAGCGGTTTCACAAACCATCAACAATTGATGCTCCTTCTTGATTTCTACTATCGCGAATATCTCAAGGATCATCATATATGTCCCTGATATATTATAGTTCATCACGAAGCTCTAGCAGCTTGGTGGTAATGACTTCGAAGAAACATCACTATCTCATCTGGAAGATCAACTCCCACTTGATTCAAGCGATTGTTGTACTCAGACAATCTGAGCACAAGCTCAACAATTGAGCTTTTCTCCCTTAGTATGTAGGCTAGAAGAACCGTCGGAGGTCTTATACCTCTTGACGTGGGCACGAGCCTGAAATCCCAATTTCAGCCCTCAAAACATCTCATATGCTTCGCGACATTTCAAAACGTCTTTGGTGCCTCAACTCTAAACCGTTTAACTGAACTATCGTGTAGTTATCAAAACGTGTATGTTCGATGTTCGCAACATCCACAGACCATGTTCGAGGTTCAGCACACTGAGCGGTGCATTAAGGACATAAGCCTTCTATGAAACAATGAGGACAATCCTCAGTTTACGGACCTAGTCCGCATAATTGCTACTATCAACTTTCAACTAATTTTTCTCTAGGAACATATCTAAACAGTAGAACTATAGCGTGAGCTACGACATAATTTGCAAAATCCTTTTGACTATGTTCAGGATAATTAAGTTCATCTTATGAACTCCCACTCAGATAGACATTCCTCTAGTCATCTAAGTGATTACATGATCCGAGTCAACTAGGCCGTGTCCGATCATCACGTGAGACGGACTAGTCAATGTCGGTGAATATCTTCATGTTGATCGTATCTTCTATACGACTCATGCTCGACCTTTCGGTCTTCTGTGTTCCGAGGCCATGTCTGTACATGCTAGGCTCGTCAAGTTAACCCTAAGTGTTTTGCATGTGTTCCGAGGCCATGTCTGTACATGCTAGGCTCGTCAACACCCGTTGTATGTGAACGTAAGGATCCATCACACCCGATCATCACGGCGTGCTTAGAAACGACGAACTGTAGCAACGGTGCACAGTTAGGGGAGAACACTTCTTGAAATTTTAATGAGGGATCATCTTATTTACTACCGTCGTTCTAAGCAAATAAGATGTATAAACATGATAAACATCACATGCAATCAAATAGTGACATGATATGGCCAATATCATATTGCTCCTTTTGATCTCCATCTTCGGGGCTCCATGATCATCATCGTCACCGGCATGACACCATGATCTCCATCATCATGATCTCCATCATCGTGTCTCCATGAAGTTGTCACGTCATCTATTACTTCTACTACTACAGCTAACGGTTAGCAATAAAGTAAAGTAATTACATGACGTTTATGTTGACACGCAGGTCATAAATAAATTAAGACAACTCCTATGGCTCCTGCCGGTTGTCATACTCATCGACATGCAAGTCGTGATTCCTATTACAAGAACATGATCAATCTCATACATCACATATATCATTCATCACATCCTTTGGCCATATCACATCACATAGCATACCCTGCAAAAACAAGTTAGACGTCCTCTAATTGTTGTTTGCATGTTTTACGTGGCTGCTATGGGTTTCTAGCAAGAACGCATCTTACCTACGCAAAGCCACAACGTGATATGCCAATTGCTATTTACCCTTCATAAGGACCCTGTTCATCGAATCCGATCCGACTAAAGTGGGAGAGACAGACACCCGCCAGCCACCTTATGCAACTAGTGCATGTTTGTCGGTGGAACCGGTCTCACGTAAGAGTACGTGTAAGGTTGGTCCGGGCCGCTTCATCCCACAATACCGTCGAATCAAGATAAGACTAGTAACGGCAAGCATATTGAACAAAATCAACGCACACAACTACTTTGTGTTCTACTCGTGCATAGAATCTACGCAATAGACCTAGCTCATGATGCCACTGTTGGGTAACGTAGCAGAAATTCAAAATTTTCCTACGTGTCACCAAGATCTATCTATGGAGAAACTAGCAACGAGGGGAAGGAGAGTGCATCTACATACCCTTGTAGATCGCTAAGCGGAAGCGTTCAAGTGAACAGGGTTGATGGAGTCGTACTCGTCGTGATTCAAATCACCGATGACCAAGTGCCGAACGCACGACACCTCCGCGTTCAACACACGTACAGCCCGGTGACGTCTCCCATGCCTTGATCCAGCAAGGAGAGAGGGAGAGGTTGAGGAAGACTCCATCCAGCAGCAGCACAACGGCGTGGTGGTGGTGGAGGAGCGTGGCAATCCTGCAGGGCTTCGCCAAGCACCACAGAAGAGGAGGGAGAGAGAGATGCAGGGCTGCACCAACCAGAGATCAAATCACGTGTGTTTTGGGGCAGCCCTAGGCCTCATATATATAGGGGAAGGGAGGGGCTGCGCCCCCTCTAGGGTTCCCACCCCTAGGGGGGGCGGCAGCCCTAGATGGCCAAGGGGTGGCGGCCACAAGGGGGAGGAGAGGGAGGCGCAGGGTATATGGGCCTTAGGGCCCATCTACCCTTAGGGTTTGCCCCCTCTCCCTTCTAGGCGCATGGGCCTTAGTGGGGCTGGTGCCCTTGGCCCATGTAGACCAAGGAGCATTCCCTACAGCCCATGTGGCCCCCCATGGCAGGTGGCCCCACTTGGTGGACCCCCGGGACCCTCCCGGTGGTCCCGGTACATTACCGATAAACCCCGAAACTCTTCCGGTAACCAAAACAGGACTTCCCATATATAAATCTTTACCTCCGGACCATTCCGGAACTCCTCGTGACGTCCGGGATCTCATCTGGGACTCTGAACAACATTCGGTAACCACATACAAGCTTCCTTTATAACCCTAGCGTGATCGAACCTTAAGTGTGTAGACCCTACGGGTTCAGGAGACATGCAGACATGACCGAGACGTTCTCCGGTCAATAACCAACAGCGGGATCTGGATACCCATGATGGCTCCCACATGTTCCACGATGATCTCATCGGATGAACCACGATGTCAAGGACTTAATCAATCCCGTATACAATTCCCTTTGTCTATCGGTACGATACTTGCCCGAGATTCGATCGTCGGTATCCCGATACCTTGTTCAATCTCGTTACCGGCAAGTCTCTTTACTCGTTCCGTAACACATCATCCCGTGATCAACTCCTTGATCACATTGTGCACATTATGATGATGTCCTACCGAGTGGGCCCAGAGATACCTCTCCGCTTACACGGAGTGACAAATCCCAGTCTCGATTCGTGCCAACCCAACAGACACTTTCAGAGATACCCGTAGTGTACCTTTATAGTCACCCAGTTACGTTGTGACGTTTGGTACACCCAAAGCACTCCTACGGTATCCGGGAGTTGCACAATCTCATGGTCTAAGGAAATGATACTTGACATTAGAAAAGCTTCAGCATACGAACTACGTGATCTTGTGCTAGGCTTAGGATTGGGTCTTGTCCATCACATCATTCTCCTAATGATGTGATCCCGCTATCAACGACATCCAATGTCCATGGTTAGGAAACCATAACCATCTATTGATCAACGAGCTAGTCAACTAGAGGCTCACTAGGGACATGGTGTTGTCTATGTATCCACACATGTATCTGAGTTTCCTATCAATACAATTATATCATGGATAATAAACGATTATCATGAACAAGGAAATATAATAATAATCAATTTATTATTGCCTCTAGGGCATATTTCCAACACTGGGAATAAAAGAGATCACCCCAAAGATGAGGTGAGATATGTCGACCATACCTAGGGCAAAACCGTTGAAAATAGCAAACATTACGTCCTATAAGATGAGCCAAAATTTATGAAAGAAAGCAATAGGCCAACCGTCCAGACCTGTGTCGGTGTATATTTTCATAGACCACAACGTCGAGGACACCGTTTTCAAGTTGCGAGACTCTGTCTGCTTGATCTCACAAATTATGACGCACACTCAACGGATTGGACTCAGCTATGCTCATCAGGTTAATATAAAATTAGTATGGATATAATCCTGACGTACCATGAGCTCTTCTCCGATTGTAACCGCAAAATAGATCACTTACGCGCCTACGCCCGTTCGCGTAAGCGTGAAAGTAGGATGTACTCACGTCGTCTTGAGTGACCCACTTAACACCACCTCGACGCCGCCAGTACTCCTCTTTGGCACACAAGATAGTCAGTACTTGGTTTTCTAGTGTGTACTTATGGGCCCATGTTGCCTATGAGAAGACAAGTTGATTAGCCCGCGCATCAAATGTTGTCGAGCTCATCGACCAACCTATCTCTCATAAGTTTTTCATCGCGATCTAGATAGGCTCGCCAGCCACGAAGGAAGGCCCTAATATTGGCATCAGCCGTCGTCCAGAACTCTATGCGGCCTTGTTGCTGCCTACCACCACAACTGCACGCAGTCACCAATTAAAAGAAGCCATCAACTTCGAACCATGCCGTTACAAAGAAGAACTTTGGACTACGCCTAATATGCTCCTTCCTGAATGAGAGCACACGCGACACATGATCAGAGCCAGTTTGTGTTTCGGCAATCAAAGAACATAAAGGAAAAAACACCTTCTGCTCCGAGGAGATGAAAACCCTGTCTAAAACACTACGAATGGGAGAGAGTTGTTTGTTTGTCCAAGTGTATCTCGCACCCGATCTGGCTACTTCCCTGAGTGCAATCGAGGGCGATAGCATTGTTAAAGCACACGAGGCCAATCAACAATTGCGTTGTTTTATCTACCCCTAAGCGGATTAAATTAAACTCGCCACCTACAACCACAGGAAGATTACGCCTGGAAATCGACCCAAGCAGGTCTTGGATTTCCCCAAGAAACCTAGAGTGCACGTGGTCAGCGGAGCCATACATCCACCACCACCCACTCCTTGAGCATCGCACGACGTCTAATGATTGCCCACAAAAAATGGGAACATTGATCCCAAGTGACCACATCGCAAGAATCGCGGCTACATCCTAATAAGATCCTCTCAGAATGATCTACAGACGCCACCCAACACCTATCGAAATGCTGCATAGGATTTAGAGCAAGCAAATCATGAATAGTAAAATCTAGTTTAATTGTTTCCTCGGGTGCTACCACGTCAATTTGCTCCCAGCAAATGTGAAGGAAATATGCCCTAGTGGCAATAATAAAGTTGTTATTTATATTTTCTTATATCACGATAAATGTTTATTATTCATGCTAGAATTGTATTAACCGGAAACTTTTGTGTGAATACATAGACAAACTGAGTGTCACTAGCATGCCTCTACTTGACTAGCTCGTTAATGAAAGATGGTTAAGTTTCCTAACCATAGACATGAGTTGTCATTTGATTAACGTGATCACATCATTAGAGAATGATGTGATTGACTTGACCCATCCGTTAGCTTAGCACGATGATCGTTTAGTTTGTTGCTATTGCTTTCTTCATAACTTATACATGTTCCTATGACTATGAGATCATGCAACTCTCGAATACCGGAGGAACACTTAGTGTGCTATCAAACGTCAAAGTAACTGGGTGACTATAAAGATGCTCTACAGGTGTCTCCGATGGTGTTTGTTGAGTTGGCATAGATCGAGATTAGGATTTGTCACTCAATGTATCAGAGAGGTATCTCTGGGCCCTTTTGGTAATGCACATCACTACAAGCCTTGCAGGCAATGTGACTAATGAGTTAGTCATGGGATGATGCATTACAGAATGAGTAAAGAGACTTGCTGGTAACGAGATTGAACTAGGTATTGAGATACCGACGGTCGAATCTCGGGCAAGTAACATACCGATGACAAAGGGAACAACGTATATTGTTATGCGGTTTGACCGATAAAGATCTTCGTAGAATATGTATGAACCAATATGAGCATCCAGGTTCCGCTATTGGTTATTGACCAGGAGTGAGTCTCGGTCATATCTACAAGGAAAAAAAGTTATGCTCAAATTTCAGTTTTTTATTGAATTTTTGTTAAATCTGGTCAAACTACTTATTCAAAAAGTATTAGTGTTACTAAATAATTATTCAAGAAGACTAGTGTTACTAAATAATTATTTCAGTTTTTTTGAATTTTGGTCAAATCTGGTCAAACCATGGTCAAACAATGGTCAAACTACTTATTTAAGAAATATTAGTGTTACTAAATAATTATTTCAGTTTTTTGAATTTTGGTCAAACATTGGTCAAACTATGGTCAAACTGTGGTCAAACTACTTATTCAAGAAATATTAATGTTACTAAATTAATATTGTTTTTTAGAACAATAGTTTCAAACTCAAACAGTGAAATGTGTGACTTCATGCTCAAGCTAAATTCCCGAGGGTTAATAGGATTGACATCTCACTATTGTCAGGAAAACAACAAGTGCAGACTTGGAAACGAGGGAGAATAGAACCCGGAAGTTAAGCGTGCTCAGACTGGAGTAGTGAGAGGATGGGTGACCATTCAGGAAATTAGATGATTTGGAATGATGAGGGGTGATTAGAGATTAGAGGTTAAATTGAGCAGTGATGAGGGGTGATTAGAGATTAGAGGTTAAAATAATTCAGAAATTTGAAAATAAAAAAATTAAAAAAAATCATAAAATTTCTTTAGTACCGGTTGGTGTTACCAACCAGGACTAAAGGTGGACCTCCAATAAAGGCCCTTTTTCTACTAGTGATAGTTCTCGAACCCGTAGGGTCCGCACGCTTAACGTTCGATGACGATCGGTATTATCAGTTTATGTGTTTTGATGTACCAAAGGTAGTACGGAGTTCCGAATATGATCACGGACATGACGAGGAGTCTCAAAATGGTCGAGACATAAAGATCGATATATTGGAAGGCTATGTTTGAACATCAGAATTGTTCCGAATGAGTTCGGGCATTTACCGGAGTACCGGGGAGTTACCGGAACCCCTCGGAGAGTCATTGGGCCTTAATGGGCCTTAGTGGGAGAGATGAGGAGGATGCCAAGGTGGGGGCGCCCCCCCCCCCAAGCCCAATCCGAATTGGGGTGGGGCGGCGGCCCCCCTTTCCTTCTCCCTCTCTCCTCCTTCCTCCCTCTCCTACTCCAACTAGGGAAGGGGAAATCCTACTCCCACCGGGAGTAGGACTCCCCTTGGGAGCGCCATGAGAGGGCCGACCCTCCCCTCCTCCACTCCTTTATATACGGGGAAGGGGGGCACCCCATAGACACACAAGTTGATTGTTTAGCCGTGTGCGGTGCCCCCCTCCACAGATTTCCATCTCAGTCATATCGTTGTAGTTCTTAGGCGAAGCACTGCGTCGGTAACTTCATCATCACCATCATCACGCCGTCGTGCTGGCGAAACTCGCCCTTGACCTCATCTGGATTTAGAGTTCGTGGGACGTCACCGAGCTGAACGTGTGCAGATCGCGAAGGTGCCGTACCTTCGGTGCTAGAATCGGTCAAATCGTGAAGACGTACGACTACATCAACCGTGTTGTCATAACGCTTCCGCTTTCGGTCTACGAGGGTACATGGACAATACTCTCCCCTCTCGTTGCTATGCATCATCTAGATAGATCTTGCGTGTGCGTAGGAATTTTTTTGAAATTACTGCGTTTCCCAACAAAATGTACTCCATAGGTTGTGTATGCCTATCAAAATGGCCAAAGCGAGAGAGGTTTTAAAACAAATAGTGCATTATATAATTTGATTACAAAGGCCAACTCCCCTGGAGCTCACCGCATTGGCCACTCGCCTCACCGCCTGGACGCAACAACAAGAGAAGATACAACAACCACCTCTCCTGCATCCCCTCCCACGGCTCCCAGGGGCACATCAGCCTCTTGCCCGGCAGCCCCCACTGCTGAAACCATTGATGAGGCATTTGTCACAACTTCCGCTACAGCCGCCTCCGTATGCGTTGCTTGCACAAGTTCTCTCACTCTAACCCGTGATAAAATTTCATTACATGAGGAATCGATAGTCACACCATAATCATCCATCCAAAACATTAACGTGCGCATCAAGGGCGCTAGCTCGCGTACTCCACCTGTCCACTTTTCTGTGTTGATTTTACTGTGCGTTTTTACTATGCAAGGAAAGAGGAAAAAGAAATGGCCTCGCAGGCACGCCTATCCCTCCCGTTTCTCTCGAGCGCTCTCTCTCTCTCTCGATCCTCTCTCGGCCGCCGGCCGATTCCGGCCGTTGCCGGCGGTCTCCGGCGCCGCCCAGCACTCCCTCATGTTCTCCTCGATCCGGCCTATCTCCTCCACCAACTCGATTCGACGCTCGCCTCCTCCTTGTGCGCCCGTGCCTAACCCTAGCCGCCACTGTCGCAAGCGCACGGCGCCGTCATGGACGCCGGCGCGGCTCCGGCGCCCCTGGCGCTCATCCTTGACGCCTCCTGCCCGCTCTCGCGCGTCACCGAGGCCGTCGGCCTGGAGTCATGCCCCGACGCACGTGGCAGCTCACACCAGGCCATCAGGGCCGCCTACGCCGTTGAGTCCACCAAGCCGCTTGACCACGACGCCGGCTGCAGCGACTCCCGTCCCAGTCCATCCTCGTCCCTGTCTCTGGTCGGCATGTAGGTACATCTCTTTCTTTCTCCCATGATCTACTCTTTCTCTCCCATATACGTTGGTCTGCACTTCTCATGTCTGAATGATGATTACTTGTAGTTGGAGTGGAGGATCTTGGATTTGAGTACGTGAGGGAGGAGGAGCAAGACAAAATTGATAAGGCAAGAATTGTTTTCCTCTCAATTCAGGTTTCTGTTGCACCTCCAAAATTCTAACTAAGATATAAGTGTGTTTAGGTCAGATTTAAGGGTGTTGTTTAACCTGAACTTAGTGTTGGGAATTGGTTCCTCATGAATTTTACCTACCTCATCAGTATCATGTGATCTATTTATCCAAATCTATGCCGTGGTCTCCTATTTCTCTTTTGCGTGTTGGAAGAACCAAATTTTGCTCCTGAAAATGCAATATCGGTTTTAAGAATTGAGAAATTGAAAGATTTGTGTGCTATCAAAGTGCCTCGTTAAGTGATTTGCTTAAAAATGTGTAAGTTGGCAGCTCTTCATTCTTTAACTGTCATATTTCACTCTTGTTTAAAAGTTGTTAACTGATAGCAGTGCCTTCTCTATTGTTATTTTCGAGACGCAAGACTCTGATGCTCACGAAGAAGAAGCTTGTTCCATCAAAATCTTGGAAGATGGGAAGTCTAGGTGCGAGTGGTACACTAATTATGCCGAGCTGTATTTCGAAGTGTCCTCTCTTTAGTGCTGATGATCCGTCATCCATGAATACCGTGTAGTCAGATAATGCGTGCACATACGTGCAGAGTAGACAGAGAGGAGCCTTGCCTTCTTATGAACATGGATAGGTTGTCGTATAACAGAGGGTGAGAGCTAAGCTACTTCCAATGGTATGAACTAGTGACATAGAAGAGAACTAATGCTTCCTATAAGCGGTGAATTCCAGTATTGATGCATCTTTGTTCTATTTTACTTCAGAGTTGAGAGAAGATGCGGAAATCATATTCATGTTCGTTCATAAAATTTGAGGAGTTTGCTGATACTTCATCTGGGAGTGGTGTCCCTTCGTCAGTAGCAGCAGCAACAATCCTGGAATTGCCACGGCTGCATGCTGAAGTCTGCAATTCGATGTTCTTTTGTTGACGTGGGCTTTCATCAGATTGTTGTGCAGCAAGGTTGACTTTTTTTGAGTGAAGAAACCTGATATTGGAGTAACAATAGGTTTGGCTGGGAGCAACTTTTTGGATGGTATAGTGTCCATGGTTTAAATAGTAGTGGCCGGATAGCAGTAGCAGTTGACACTTGATGGCTAGAAGGCTTATGGATGTGAACTCCAGATTCAAACTTTGCTTTTCATGCTTTTTGTTTGCAAGCCTTGTTTCTTATGGTCTGTGTTCAGAGTCACCTTCATACGACATGAGTCAAGTCTGGGATATGAGGGGCAGTACGATGCATGCATAGTGCCTAAGAATGCCAAGTGACCAGTGGGATGCCCTTCAAGAAAATTCATCTCCATTAAGGACCTACAAGAGATCAAACTTTTTGATTCCAGGTAGAGAACTTCTACTTTTATTATACTCTCTGGTTGTTGTGCAAATACGTGAACAATTTTATCACCTTGTATATTTCAATTAGTGATTGCAAAAGTGTTCATGGAAATGCCTTATCGGATTGCCGCTTTTGATTGGCAGGGACTGGTGAAGCACAAAAAGTGACACAGGGCTCTGTTGCTAAAGGAAAAATTATGCAACAAACTTCAACATTCGTGGCACTGCCTAATACATGATTTTTTGACGAGAGAGACTTGATTCTTGTGGCTGCACATAATGCAGTTAACCAGTGCAAATACTATTATTCCGATGCAAATTTGATCCAAAGTAACTGTGGCATAATGGTTTTAATGTCAAAGGCAGAGGCATCTTGTCTTTGTCTTTGGTGAGTATAGTCAACATAGCAACTCACATGCATTGATATATATGTACAAATCTATGCCGTGGTATATATATGGGTGAAGAATAACTTATTCCTCACCCTGGTCGATAGACTGGCGGACACGGGCTCAAATAAACCAACACATAGCTCTACTGACGTAAAATTCTACTGGTGCCGTAGTAATTTTACTTTTCGCCGATCGGTTAGCTGGTCGTGGGGATTAGGAGGAGATTCCACTCCCGTTCCTTTCATATATTTTTGGAAAAAAAATGTTTCAAGTCTTGAGCGAGATTAGTGCCTGGCGAGCGGCTTCCCTCGGTGCTGGCGGCCAACTTCCCGTTCTATTTAGTTCGGGCGATTCGGTGAGCAGTCAGCGTGGTGATCGGCGGGCAGGCGGGGCAATGTGGCGGCTGGCCTCGATGTCGGCCGCCTTGTGGTGGTCGTGGCGGCTCTGTGGTGGGTGGGTGTGCAGGTGCCGTACTGACTACTGAGTCTTATCTTTTTGTTGAGGATTTGTATTTTATTTTCTGCCGATCGAGTGTTCCACTTCCACGTATTCTGCCCGGAACCGCGGCAGTCAGGAAGAAGACGGAGAAAATTCGTCCTGGGAAGTAGGCAGTAGTAGCTGACGCGGACGAGGAGGCGTGGAAATTGGGTGCACCAACGGGGAGAAGCCAGCGCCTCTCCTAGCCGTGGAGAGTGGCAGCAGCCATAGCACCCCATTGAGGTGCAGCTTGTGTTTCAGATCCAATTCTGAGTGTCGTGCGTGGGTTTGAGTGAGTCAATGATGTGTCTAATACCAATCTTCCAATGGAGGAAGCCGCGAGATAGCTGCTGGCGCATGGGAGGATGTGAGCAACCCTAATCCTGTGGTTTAATTTCCACTTTGTTTCTCTGCCAGTAAATTTCCACTGGAGGAAGCCGCAAGGGCGCGGGTGGGGAGCGCATGGGAGTGTAAGTTCCAATCAATTTTTACTTCTTTCTGTTCGTTGTGTTCTTCTCAGTGTGTGATTTCTGTGAGTCTGTAGTTTTGAGAGATCATGAGACTAAGTGTCCTACCCGAAGAGGTTATTTGAAGTTTACAATATATGCTTGTTTGTGTTCTCATTGCTGCATGTACAGTTGTACATTCTGTAATTTTTTTTCTTAGGACCACTTTCTAATTCTCGTTTGTTTTGTATGTCCAAGTAGTTTGGTCTGATGTGTTTTTAGATGTGGAAGTTTCGGTCTGCTGTGTGTTCTAATCCATGTTGAGATAGAGCAGTGTTTCAATAGAATTTCTGTGCTCTGTGATGTGGAAGCTCAGCTGCTACGAAATGGCACTATATAACATATTGCCTGATAAATGACATGGAAAGCTAATATGAAAAGGCACTAGAGAAATTCATAAGCATTTTATTCATGGGCTGCACACTATATTTGAATATGTTTATCTATTCCAACCCAGAAAACCTAACCTATGTATCGATTTGAGAGGTAACATAAGTTGGGACATAAACCATTTTTCGATGAGTAGAGAAGGTGTATCATGGGTTACTCATTCAGTCCTCTGAGTTGTCACCCCCCTTCTTTGACCTATAGATATTTGGGGATTTAAGTTTTTGTTTTGTTTCATGCAGACAAGTTATCTGATGAGTTGAGAGGAAAAATCCACTTTGTAGTTACCAAATTATTTCTGCGAGCAAGTGTATCTCTGGTGGTTACCCAGATTTTAGTTCCTAAGCTTTATAAAACTAATCAAGTATGCATTTAAAAGATTACCACTGACGGCAGTTTTTCAAACCATGTGAACTGAATTGGTCCAATTTAATGCTTATACATTTGCACTGAAGTGTATTGCTGGAGTTTCAAATATTAGCCTGTGAGCTTGAATTGATCGAACAACTTTGGTTTTACATTATTTTTTCTGAAATATACTTCTGTTTAGGGATATGATTCTCATTCTTTTATGTGCTTCCTTTGGTTATTTATATTTTCTTAATATACTTCTCTCTTCTAAATTGTTCTGCTGATGTCTGATTGTTTGACAAAATCTATAGACTATATGTGTAATGAATTAATTCAGTAATGCCTTGGCACCCATACTTTTTTATTCCATATGTTCATCTTTAATTTATCACGTGTTGTTTATAACATGACAAGTGCACCTTGATCCTTACTGAATGAGATTTAACAAAGGCTCTAGCTGTGAGTAACGCGGACCTATTAAATGCCATTGTATGCAATTTCACTCTCATACTGAAGAGTTCAGCCTGTTTTCTTTGCATATGGCTGGCATAGATGTAGTAGGAAGGGACCACTACTATGGTGTGTTTCCTCTCAAGGGTAAAGTATTAAATGTGAGAGAAGCAAGACATAAGCGCCTATATATTTCCTCATGTATGCTTCTAGGTAGCAATAATAACGACGACGATAACAGTGTTTCAGTTCAAGTGCATTCTTGCTTTTGATTACAGTATTTCTTACAACATATGATGGTGTGATAATATGCTTGTATTTTACAATGTTGTGATTCAATTTAAATAGTTTTTCCTTAATAATAATCTTGTAAGTTTTTATTTGCCAAATCATTGGAAGTGGTATTAATAATAATCTTGTAAGTTTTTATTTGCCAAATCATTGGAAGTGGTATTTGGTGTTGCAATTATGCTCCTAAAATTATTTTAGACATGCTTAGCCCCTTACTTTCTTTGAATGATATTGCCAATTTGTTTAGAGGGATAAATTGGTGAGTTTATATTTCCTTTGTAGTTGATTAGTTCTCTCTATGTTCATTTGTATCGACTCATAATCTACATGGTTTGGTACACAAACTTACAAGACAAGATGAGCCGAGGTGAGCCGCCGCCAATTCTCCCGGCCGCTAGCCCCCACTCTTGTTCCCTTCTTATTGCTTTCTCATTTTCTTCCTCTCTGATCGCCCACCCATTTTCCTCTGTGGTGCTCTCTTGGTTGCAGCAGAAACTTCTCAATCTTACACGTAGTATCTACATGATAGTTTATGCAAATGACACATGATTTGGTAGAATTAGTGCCATTTGTTTCATGCTCGTGCATTACTAAACTAAGTTACAGTGAGAACCTGGAAGAGTGTAGTGTTCCTTCTGAGCATTGCATGCTTGTAGCTTTCCTTTCGTTGTCAAGATATGCCATTGTATATTTTCCCTGATTGTCGAAAATGCTTTCATGTGCAGGTTAGTGGTGCGTGGATTAAGATTTCAGTCATGGGTGACTTTGCCTGGATGCTTGTAAAATTGGTCACTTGGACATCAGAGGCATTGTGATGCCGAGGATCTTGTAGAGGATTTAGGAAAGTGAATTGCAATATTATTGAAGCAAAATTGGTGAAGTTCGATGAGGATTCGAAATGGCGTGCAACCTACTTACACATAGATGGTATGCTTGTGATCTTGCATGCATCTTGTATGCAAAAAAGTTCTCTGGTGTATGTAGTGGTAGTTTGCATGATAAAAAAATAGCAATCAGAATTCAAACTGAATAAGCTTTATTCCATCTTATGGATACAAGATGGTAACAATAATCTTTAACATGCATGACATGAGACTCAGGATTGTTGATCGACACATGCGTAGTCACCATGTTTATTACTCTCCATTACCAGCATAATTTCTGTTTATAATCTCGCTAGCGGTCGTGAACGCCTTGAGGTGGCCGTCAACTCCAAACACAGGCTCCATGTGTTGATTAATTTGTCCCCTGTATGACTAAATGAAGGTATTCATGAGGTGAATCAGATATATAATGATAAAACCTGTAGTTTTGTTATCAAAGGTTACGCATTGTGTCTTGCTGCAGATGAACTAATTGTTTTTTGCATGTCTAATTTTCACTGTGGACTGAGATCTTCATAATGTTAAAGTTAAATATAAGAACTGTGCTCTTAAGCTACGTCCTTTAACCATTTTTCCGTCTTTTGCAGATTTCTAGAGATTTTTCCTTCAAAAATTGGAAATGCTCTTGGTACTGAAGATAACGTTCTGACAAAGAAGCGGGTATCACTTATTTTGTGGCAAAGATGCAGACCGCAAGATCAAACTAAGCCTTCCATGAGTCTCATTTTTTGAAGCTCTCACAGAGAAGTTAAGGCTCTATTAGCATGTTATGTAGGAAAGTTATAATCATTGTATTAGAAAAGCCTCAAATGCTCCTCTCACCATGGTGAAAAAGTTGTGAATGATCTATAGAGATTTTTAATGTAAGTGCATGGTTGTCAATGAGCTTAATCTTTTGTAAATCCAACAAGATCCTACCGATGCAGTTCTATTAAGTATATTCTTTCTTTTTTGACATCTGGTGCTCATCTGGGTTGCATACGAACGTTCAAAACTCTAGTAATATCCAACTAGATTTATATCGCGCCTTGACGCGAGGGTGCCGGTCCAAACGTTTGGTCAAGCAGATAATGCTAAGTTAGTAGAAATTCATGTTTAGCATATGGCTGTGGCTGGGTTTGTGAGTAATGATCGACATGACACTTGTAAATATTGATCTAAAAATGTTTGTGGGTATCATGGGTTTATAGGAACAACTTGCTTCCATGTTTGTGGCTGGAACAAGTGTACATCAGAAACTTTAACTACAACACGGTAGACATGTACAGGACCAAGTAAAAAAAAACAGAAGTGGAACAGTGGCCGTCTTATGTAAAGCAAGCACCAACCAATTACATATAAGTTTGTATTCATCCTCAGCACTATCCAGGATGAACAGACTGCAACATCTGATGTACTCCGACATTGTATGGAAGCATGGAGGAAACCTCGGCATTGCACTAAATAAAGACACATTAGTATACAGGAAAAAGGATAGAGAAAAAGACACATTAGTACACATAAAAAAGGATAGAACAAAGTATTTTTCACATAAATAAAAATGTCCGGAAGTTAAAAAAATAGTCCTGTTGCAAGTGTTTACTGATTCACAGTATCGATGCCTAATTAGTTGCCACCAATAATAGGCTAAATCATAGAGTTCCAACCAAACCATCAAGCGGTCTCTGACAAAAGAGCACCTAAAATTCTGAACAATAAGCATTAAGCAGGTTAAAAACTTCTGAAGGGAAAACAATTATAGAAACCGACTCCAATTGATTGATAAGTTTTAAGAATACAACCATCTAGTTGACACAATGTCAGCAGGAACGGCCGCTCATCTTGACACGAACGTCACATGGACTTTCACAATCTAACAGTGAAAGGAAACAGGTCAAGGAATCGAGTAGAAGAGGAAAAAGGCATCGATACTGCCACTGACCTCCACATCCAGATCCATGGCCCTCTATCCTCACAGCATAATGCCAAGCATATCACATCTGCCTCCTCTATCTCTGTTTGTCCTCCTCGACAGAGAGAAACCACTTCCCTTCCCCTATGCCAAGTAATATCATTACAAATAGGATCAGAACAGGACTTGAAACTACAGGGGTTGGAGAAGGTGAAGAGAAGGGGAATTATACCAGGCACTGACCATCTGGGAGCTGGATCAGCAAAGGGTCCAAAGGGTCGCAGTTAAGGGACGGTGCTAACGGCGACAACAACGATGGGTGCTTGTTCCCATGAAACCTCTCTTCAGCTGTTGCTAAGGAGTCTCGTGGAGTAGCAGGCTGAGCAGCTCATCCTGGACGGCAGCAACAGCGACGTGGACGGCTCGACCAAACAGCGAACGTGTCGCCACCCACCGATCCAGCTGCGAGACGGCGAAGGAATCAGGAACATGTAAGTGAAAATAATGTGGTTATCCCTGGAGCCCTATGAATAATCTAAGTGAAATAGGAGATAGTGTGTGATTAGCATATGCTTAAAGAAAACATCCTCGATAAAAACAACAAAGCAGCAGTAGTTTATGTTATAAGTTTAGACACATTTGTTTTCTATCATGATTTGTCCAATGGAAGCAATGCGGCATTTAAACCTATTCATGGTAGCGGTCGTCGTCTCCTAATAAGGTGACAGACAATCAGGAAAACCTACAATATTGAAGGTTAAACCTTCTGGCATATTCTTCTAAAGTTAATCCAATGTCATTATCATTTTGATATATTCAGTTATTTATAATTATCTTAAGACACATCATATTTTCCCACCGGCTTCGACAATACATTACTTAGGAGCTATAAAACATTTAGGACAATTTCAAAAAAGACGCAGTATTCAACCAGAGGAGAAAAAATGTTACAGTCAAATCGTCAGCCTCGCTACATAAATTGGTTCATGGCTAAAAGAACATATCACATCATTTGGGCCACATATTATGCACAGATGGACATATACACACAATATTGAGTAGAAAGCAACAATTTAGATGCAAGGAAAATATACATAAGGTTCAATATGCAACATCAAGATTAAGTAAAGAGCGGAACATATATAGATACGATTCTTTAAGGGTGCGCGTGTGTATTTTTTGTGATTTGTGATTAGCTTAATGCTAACTAAAATAATAAAGCATGCTGCTTTACAAATTACAACCTGTATCAAAGGAACACCCTGGGATCAGTAGCTAACGTAAATTAACATAACACCAGAAGACTGTGAAACAGACCTGTTGATGTGTCAAACCGTAACTAAACTTGTTTCTTGCGAAGCATTAATTATCCTGTACTGCATCTTCAAATTCACTTTCCATCAAAGGCTTGCAAAACCAAATCCTCTTAAAGCGTTTCTCTATTTAGCGAACACAACAGGAAAAGTATTAGTTTGTCTCCGATAATATGCCAGGAAGGGCAACTTTCAAAGCATTACAGAAAATTGCTGACAGTTTCCTTTTACCATCTGAAAGGTACAAATTAGCGTGAAATATGGAATAAGTGGAGGATAGATGCTCCAGTTGGGTTATCAACGACATGTGACTGACAAATTTCATAGAGACCCTGGAATAAACGGAATAGATAACTATGCTTGGTATGTCTAAAACATATTCATAACAGACAAGATACCGAAACCCTGACGAGGCATATGCATCAGGAATGATATTCATGGCTCCATTTGAAGTTGCCCATGAAGCTTACGGTGCTCAACATCATACAAGAATAGTGTCGTGCCAGATTTAACTTTATGTATAAAATCAGTACACTTAGACGGAAGGTCAAAAAGTTTCTGTGGAAGCACTCCTTCCCATCCAAAAATTCATTGGTTTTCTTTGATACCATGAAACAATCAGAACGAAAAAGGGTCAGGAGATAAAACTTAACTCAAATCCAAAGAGAAGAATCTAGAACATGCTTTTTAAGAACATGCTTTCTGGCAGGTGCAGTTATATATTGTACAAAACTGTAAGATAAGACAGCAATGCGATGGTATGAAGCCAATCATCAAGGTCTGAACGCATCTGCAAGTATTACAATTCTTAAGTTGCCCTCATAAGCTTTGATGCGCAGGTCAGAAAACCATATTCCATAATAAGTTGACGTATGTGAATGCAGAAATATGTTAGAAAGGCTCATTTGTCATTGATGTTGGATAGAACCAGGGGTTCAAAAACCAGCAGCCAGCACCGCTGGATTGCCGATGGTTTTCTCTTAAACAAATAGGTCCTTCTTTCAAAATGTTTAACAATATCATCATTTGTTCTTTCGTCTTACAGTAATCTCCAGTACATCGTATTAACTTGAATAAGAGAGGAACAAACATTATTTTCTCTGTTTTGCAGAACTCGGTCATGGTATAAGCAGAAGTCTAGAAACCACAAGTTATAGGAGGCGTATTAAGATAATGAACCAAGTTCTACCAATCACGTGATTGCAGATGAAGTGAACAGCAGGTTCGTTCTTTATAATACTTATTGGTATGAGCTAAATATAGTGCCATACAATACAAAATAAGCTGGCAGGTTTACATAAAAAAATTGTGAACAACAGAGAGTGGAGAATAATTACTGTGCGGCATATATAATAAGGTACTGAGTACTGACCCTTCTTTGCATTTTGCCTCATAGAACTGGCGGAAGTGCATGCAGGCGAGCTTCACTTTCTGAGAACCAACACTGAAATATGCAGAAAAAGCGCCGATCAGGAAATTATAAATTTATAAAACTATTTAACTTTGTGCATGATGATATTTGATACACATAAGCAATGCCAAGGAAATATGCTAAGAGCATCAGAAGCAAGTCAAAAAATAAATTGACAAAATGATAAAGTTTTCCTTCCCAGGCCATAAACCATTGGCAGGAAAACTGATAATTTCATTACTAAACTTGACTCTTCTACATATGGATATAGGGCAGGGCAAACAACTTAAAACGTGTGCCCATGGCGTAGACACCGACACATCCGAATAGAAACATCAATGCCATGGACAGAGCAGAAAAACAGACATTAGGGTCATGTAGAATAGCAGATCAATAATAGCAGAAATTTTGCAAAACAACATTTTTTTTCGCTTGCCAAGCTACAGTAATGCTATTGGCTGAATAGCAGATTCGATAGTACCAGAAATGTTTGCAAAATGACACGAACGACATGCCCACTGCACCAACACACCTGAATAGAAACAACATCAATGCCGTTGACAGACCAAAAACCCACCATTGGCGTTACAAAGAATAGCAGATCATTAACACCAGAACTGCTTGCATACTGACAAAAGTTTACCTTGCCGGCCCATAAGGTTGCCATTGGCAGGAGTAGACAGCTCCATTGCACGAAACACAGCTAAACTCAGCTCTCCTACTTATGGCTATACAACAGCAGCAAACGATAGAAACGGCATGCCCATCACGTACACACACCGCACCAACATATCCGAATAGAACAACACCGATGTCGTCGACAGACCAGAAAAACACCACTGGGTTACGCGGAACAACAGATGATCAACACCAGAAATGTTCGCAAAATAATACATATTTCCTCGCCAGGCCAGGATATTGCCATTGACAGCAACACCGATAAATAAGGATTGACCAGTAGTTTTTTTTTCCAAACTGGAAGGAACAAAGTCTCACTTCTCACCAAACGGAATGGAGACCACATCCGGTCATTCTTTTGATCTCCAGATTTCATCTAATTGAGATTTTCATTCCCTCCGTTTGAGAACATATACATTCCGTTAAAACAAAATCTGTTTAGGATCAAGTGTTCCCATGTAGCTTTATGTCCATGTTTTCTCTTAAATTAAATGTATTAGAAACAATCATCAAGAAGATAAAGGAGAAATAAATGGTTTCTCACCGCAAAACGATCGTGGTTCTAGGTAAGGCGCTTCACAGAAATGGAAGAAAACAATGTCACATAGACTTCTTTTCACCTCTAAAGGTCTTAATCTTACCTGCCATGTAGTCTAATGGAGAAGTTGCTTCTGTCACCGCTCGCTGGTCGTGTGCCTGATAATTCCTCCCAGATTGATGTGCATCCACTATAAATCCTTCGTCGGATGAAGAAACTGGCAACAAAAGATCCCCACAAAATCAGCAATTAACTATTCGACTACATTAAGGTGAAGGCATGAAGCTAATTAATGTCTGCTTATTGGGCCTATGCGGCAGGGTCGTTGCCCTAAATCATGTGTGGCATAATCCAACACGACGTTAAGCATCCCACGGCGAGTGGTTTGGCGACATGGCATAATTCGGGGAGGTTTCTATGAGGAGCGAGGTGAGACGGCCACTGCCGCTGAAGGAGTGGGGATGATGCTAGAGTTTGACAAAATACTAAATTTGCAATTCACGTGTATCGGTTATCATCAGACTGTGAGACGGAGGACTCCTCATAACCGAGCCACGGCAAACATGCAGAAGGGGAACCATATGTGAAAAATGATGGAAGGAAAAAATGTAATGGTAAAAGAAATATAGTATCTTCATATATGGAAAATTATGAAAGGAAAAAAATGTAATGGTATTCTACAGGGATGTGTTGCTCCTTGCACCTTGAGATAAAATTGTTCCTGTCAGCAGCACGACTGCATCTTGCAAGAACATGTAGTCTCTCTTCTCTGTTTTGTCTTCTATGTTCTGTGAACACATAAACAAAACGAATATTAGAGGAAATATGAATTGTCAGGTCGCCTAAGAAAGTGCATCAGAAATTGTATAGATAGTATAATAAACGTTAGCTTAGTGCATTGATCAACGGCTAGGGAGACCAAATCATAATAACCTAGGCAGACCAAACCAAACAACAGAGGCCAATGAACATGCCATTCTTCCTATTCTCTTTCAGAAGCATCAATCCAACACAAACAAGCTGAACCCTTTGTTTTTTCACATGTTACTCGACAAAGAACATCATTTCCCAGCAAGCAAACATGAAGGTGCCAAGTAAAAACACAAGACTAAACAGACACGAGCCAAGTGGACCAATCCAAATGCACCAGACCAATCCAAAAGGCACATGTCCTGCTGCATTCACCTCTTCCTGGAAGCTCACTACAATCCTAGAGAAAGATCCCAACCTTAGCAAGATTCAGACAACTAAGAAAAAGCACACACCTGTTAGGCACACACCATTGCAAGCCTCCTCGTCGCTGGCCTGCGTCGCTGCCAAGGAGAGGAGAAGATGGGTTACTTCCCTTTCCGGTCCAGCCGCGAGACAGCGCATCGTCTCCTGGTCCAATTGCGCAAAGACAAACAGATCAGGAACATGCACATGCTAGGAAGGGAACCGCAGAAAGCAAAGGGATGGGCACCTGAGCCACGACGGCGAGGCAACCATGGCGACGGCGGCGTCCAGATCAAATCCAAGATCGAAAAGGAGAAAGGGATGAAGAGACGACGTGGTTGGACTGGCTGCCATCTTTCAATCTCGCTCCTCCTCCTCAAATCATGCTACCACTATAAGCTAACGCACTTACTGCCAAAAGTAGACTATTTTAACAGACTCGATTCATCACATGCGAACAACTGTGCACCAAATTGCCCAAATTACTGATCATCAGGTCTTCGCTTTTCTTCGCTATGTAAGGAAGTAGATTAATTTAGGGTCTGGGCATGAGACCGTAAGATGCATCATACATACGTCGCCATTCATGCATTTCCAATTTGATGGAGGCGACTTCTTCTCCTAAATTAGCAACTTCTGGGGACAATCAAAGGATCCTCTTAACGAATGATTCAGTTGAACAATAAGTAAACGTGGAAAGGGGACAACATGGAGTGGAGGAGAAGTTTGGGAGGAGGGAGGAGGGACCTGGGCGACGGCGTCTGGGTCATCCTTGCAGGAGGCGACGACGGGGCACGCAGGATCTCGTCGAAGGAGGCGCCCTCGGGGACGCCAAGCAGCTCGAGCTCGGCCATGGCCGCCACCTCGCCCGGATCCGGATCCGGAGCGCCCTTCGACCCCTCGGCACTCAGCAATAGGAGCTCTGCTCGCCGCCGGGCCTCACGGGAATGGTCGCCGCCCCGCCGTCTCCGGATCTTGACCCGCCACTCCCCCTGCGCGCACTCCTCCTATGGCGGCGAGAGAGCGAGCGGATGAGACCTCTGCCGTCTCTGCGGCCGACACACCTCCAGCTGGGCCGTGAGGTACGGCGACGGCGCCACAGGCAGCTCGACCACCTCGTCATCTCCGTGGCTCGCACTGCTCCTCCTCTGCCTGGTCTTGACGGGGAGGAAAACAGAGGCGCACAGGAGAGGCCGTGGCTTGGGCTGCAGAAGGGGAGGACGAAGGAGGGAAAAGGCGGGATGGTAACACCCTGACTGCGAGGAAGGTTCTGAACGGCGATGCAAAAGGATGGAGCGTGCTCATCGCTAGATCCAAGTACATATAGGCGATAGCATATTTTGCAAACCAAGAGCTCCATTAACATGCATGAATTATGTACCAACGGGAAAATTAGAGGAAAATGCAGACAAACTGGCAAAGGCATACAAGCTTTCTCAGAAGTTAGAACAGAAAGCTGGGCGGGTCATCCGTACGCCTAACGCCGTTGGATTCATCGGAGAGAAACACGCCCTGGCATGGGGACGGCGACGCTGCACCACGAGCCAGCGGCGCCATGCACGACATGAATGAGCGGTGCTTCGGCGAGACGACGCGAACCTCTACCTGCACCGCGCCGCCACCGTGCTTCTCCTCGGCCATGCACTCGGCCAGCTCCCTCGGTAGACCCACCCCTCCGCTCGCGGCGACAATGGCCAACTTCGTGGAACACTTAGGCGGCACGCACAGATCCTGCACGCCGCAGCCGGCGAGTGGTATGTTAGCAGCAAGCCATGCCCATAGTGTGTGTCTGGACATAGTCTGCGCATGGTCCGACCTATGTATGGGTTATGTGTGCGTGTGTGACTGCGCGTGCGTGCGCGTGGGTCGTTTCTAGCTAGCGATGGAGCCGGAGGTGTGACCGCGTCCAAGGCTGTTGGTGGCCGTGTCGTCCACGTGCGGGCGTGACGGGAGCGCGGGCCAGGTATAGCGAGGGATGCGGGGCGTGGGCGAGTGGGAGCGCCGTGGGCACGGCGTGCGTGCGTGCGTGCGTGAGTATAAACTCTCGCCGATCCTCTGTGTATCGCTGGCCGGGTGTATTGAGTTTGTGCTCAAGGAAAAAGGACGCCGTTTGAGCGACGGTGGCGTACGTGCGCCAAGAAAATTTTCCTGTGTCCCTGTGTCCATCTTCCTCCTCTAGTCTTCTTCTTCCTCGAGAGTGGGGGGTGAGAGCTTAGTGAGACAGAGAGGTAGAGCTCCGGCGAGCAAGGAGGGAGACCGGCGGCAACAACATGGTACTCCTCCGTACAAGACCACTGCCTCGCCGCCCACGCAGACCTCGGACTTGCCCCTGAAGTTGTTGATAACCATGGTGAGATTGAACATCCGCGCGACGTGGTCCTCGAGGTCGGAGAATCCGTCCATGACCACGGAGAACTCCGGTCGCCGGGATGCCTCCAAGCCGACGAGACCCAGAGCAAGAACCCCAAAAAGTAGGCCGACTATACACAGAACGAAGAGCATGACTAGCATATCCATGGCAGTCACCGTACCCGTTGGCTGCTTGTTCCGGCTCTCCATCGATTGTTGTTCGTCGCTCCGGTCGTGACGTAGGAGCTTTGCGTCCATGGTGGTTCGATGTATCCACGCGCGCGGCTAGAGTGAGAGTTAATTAGAGATGCTTTCGTTTCTTGTCCTCGAGTACATTATGGTATATTATATATATAACCCAGACAGCCCGGATCGATCACGTTCGCGTGTGGAGTTCATGTAGGATTTGGAGGGGTCATGTCTTTTTAGGTTGAAAGGTTCGCGTTGGATTGGCAATTCGTTATCAACGGACAGCAATGACTATTCGAATGTTGGCTACAAATTTTATTCGCAGCTGTACGCCGAAACACCCTTGCCGGAAGGATGATCATATGTGGAAAAAACCAAACCAGGGGACTGTTAAGATTAACGTGGACGCATCATTTCATGCTGAAAATATGTCAGGAGCTTGCGGAGCTGTAGCCAGCGATGAGCACGGCAACTTTATTGCAGCGGCAACTTGGATATTACCACACGTATCATTCGTAGTAGCTGCAGAAATCAAGGCCATTCGAAGTGGAATAATCCTAGCGTCTAATATCGGATGTACCAAGATTATCATGGAATCTGATAGCATGAACGCTTTGGAGGTATTTGCGCATCCGGAAGCATATACGGGTCCTGATACTCCGATCATTACGGAAGCCACTATCTTAGCCTTGGAGTTTTCTGATATTACTTTTGTCCACTGTCACAGGGAAGCGAATCTAGTGGCGGATAGTTTAGCTAAGCATTGCTTTAGTTTAAATGCTTCAGATTATTGGGAGGGGGAGGCCCCTGACTTTATTCTTCCCCAGACTGTAAACAACATGGCTATTATTTGAGGATAAAAGTTTGATATGCTCAAAAAAAAAACCGCAAGATGATTAAGTTGTACATATCGATTTCAGAGAAGGTTATCAATCGATCGAGTTGTGCTTGTCCATAAACCTTGATCTAACTCTGTACTAAAATTTACCACCTTTGTGTTTGTGCATGTAGGCATATTAGCTTCCATTATTAATGGACCGCAATAGCTGGCGATCGGTCGCCAAGGATGGGTTTGCATCGAACGAGTTGGTTCACCAGCAAGGGATCGATCCAACGAGTTGGTTCGCCAGCAAGGGATCGAACCAGCAAACGAAAACGATCACCAGGAGAACCCCCTCTAGGGCGACACCAACCAGCCGACTTTTTTACTAGGCGTTGCGGCTTCCTTACACCTAACTACCACATCTCTAGATTTCATATATAGCAGACTGTTGACATATAATGTGCTTTCTAGTCTCTTCCATCAGATCGGTCTTTTGGTTGCATTGCCTAGAGCATGCACTTCTACATGGTAACAGAGCCAAGAGATCTTGAGTTTAAAATCCGGCTGGCGCAATTAAATTGCAGCCCACTTTTGGTCCACGTTTAGGCCCAAGAAAGCCACACGTGAGGAGGGGTGTTGACGTATAATGTGCTGCCTAGTCTCTTCCATCAGATCGGTCTTTTGGTTGCATTGGCTAGAGCATGCACTTCTACACAGACAACTAGAACACACACATAAAATGTCATCATATATAAGTCATGCATGACAGATTTTGAGGATTAAAACAAAACGTAATAAATCTGACATGGTACACCGAGAAAACATAGAAGAAAAGGGCAAAAAATGTATTTAAGCTTGCTGTGGTCCTATAATTTGAGTTGCCATGTCAACAAAGAAGAAGAAATGTCATGATTAAAAAAAGGCCATCTCTTAATAACAAAAAAAATCATCTCCTAATAATAAAAATGCCATCTTCAGAAACAACTTGACTTGTGAAAAAAAAGTTTAAATTGCCATGTGACATATTTCAAAAATTTATAAACTGCATGTTTGTTTTTTCTAGAAAATTGCCATGCGCAAGCTCACACCGCAGCTAGTGTGGTGCACAGGGGTGTTTTGGAGTAAATTACACGATAGTATCACATTTGGGGCGGTGGTGGCGGATTGATACCATTTTTTGTAATTTTTACATGTCAGTACTATGTTTGGGACTGCCTGTTACAAAATAGTCTAAACCGCGTATTGACGTTGTATCCGACCGTTAGGGCCCGCCTGTCAGGTGCCGATGTGGCATGTTCTTTTCAAAAAAGACCCTTACCTTTTATTTAATTACGCATCCATTCCTGGTTTGGTAAAAAGGGCCCTGCCAGGATTTTTTTAAAAAAAAACTACATGCGCGCCCAGCGCGATGCCAGGATTCAAACCGCGTATTGACGGTGTATCTGACCATTAGGGCCCGCCTGTCAGGTGCCGATGTGGCATGTTTTTTTTTCCAAAAAAGACCCTTACCTTTTATTTAATTACGCATCCATTCCTGGTTTGGTAAAAAGGGCCCTGCCAGGATTCAAACCGCGTATTGACGGTGTATCTGACCATTAGGGCCCGCCTGTCAGGTGCCGATGTGGCATGTTTTTTTTTCCAAAAAAGACCCTTACCTTTTATTTAATTACGCATCCATTCCTGGTTTGGTAAAAAGGGCCCTGCCAGGATTTTTTTTAAAAAAAAACTACACGCGCACCCAGCGCGATGCCAGGATTCGAACTAGCGATGGCGGGTTCGCAGCGCAACGCCACTGCCATTGCACCAGAGCACATTTCCTCTATCGGCGTGCACGCTTTTATGCTTTGGACCATTTCGTTTTTTCCCTGTACTTGTTTTTATTCCTGTTTTTTTTTTGCGTGTCTCTTTTGTCTTTTCTCAGATGGGTATTCTTCGGGCCGTACGCAGTGTGCGTATCATATATAGAAAAAGTTACACACATTGTGTATATAATGTATGTGTTGGATGAACATTTTTATAGTACGGAAAAATGTCATCATATATTTAAATGTTCATCTTATATTTCAATAAGATCATTGTATATTAAAATATGATACACTTTTGTAATATATGATGCAATGAACATTTTTTTAATTATATGATGTGATGACGTTTTTTAATATCATATAACCTTTTTCAGTATCGTATAACATTTAGTAAGAAAATTTTAATATACACATCTTTTTAATATATGATGAACTTTTTGTAAATAGGGAAACACAAACAAACATATATGTTCACACATTTTTCTTAATATATGGTGTACATTTTTGTATTTATGTTGAACAATTTTCTAATATACGATGCACATTTTTGTAATTTATGTTGAACATTTTCTTAATACATGATGAGTTATTTTATTTTATTTCTAAATTTATTATGATAACATTTTTTAATACATGTTATCAACTTTTTAATAATAGTGTGATTACAAAAATATAATAAATATATGAGTAAGTAAAAAAACTGTGTGTTGGGCATATAATTTTTGCAATAGTTGCGTATTTGAATAATATAATGAGGTTACACAATAATTGTGCATGCTTGTGGTCCTAGCGAAGACACATAAAATTTGGGCCGTGCATGTAATAGTATCTTCTAAAAAAGTCCACTTAATTCTTATTAAATGTTTAAATTAACGGAAATGTTAAAAATCGGACAAAAATGTAATAATATTATAATTAAAAAAAGAAAAATGAGTAATTAACGGAACGTATCCGCGATGGGCCCAACAGCCAGCCCAGCGTGTTCAAGATGCTATAAAAGAAAGCTCGCATCTTATACAGCACCTGCGAACAAGTGGCCTGGTGGTTTGCGTGCGTCGGCTCTCTCTGCGGGGTCGCAGGCTCGAATCCTGCTGGCCGCCATTTTACGTTTCATTTTTATATTTGTCCAGTTCGATGGAAAGTTTCAAACAAGTCCTAAAGAAAAATAAAGTCTCCCACAGGATCATTTTACCTGATTACATATAAAGTAAGTTTCAAACAAGTCCTAAAGAAAAATAAAGTCTCCCACAGGATCATTTTACCTGATTACATATAAAGTAAGTTTCAAACAAGTCCGAAAGAAAAATAAAGTCTCCCACAGGATCATTTTACCTGATTACATATAAAGTAAGGGGGGTTTTTGCAAAAGAATAGACCACGTCAGCACCCGACAAAGCGGGCCCCAACAGTCAGATACACTATTAGACATGGTTTAGACTATTTTGTAACAGACAGCCTCAAACATGGTATTGACATGTAAAAATTACGAAAAGTGGTATCAATCCGTCACCATCGCCCCAAATGTGGTACTATTGTGTAATTTACTCGGTGTTTTGAAAAGTAAGACACTCCCTGAATTTTATCTTATACTCCCTCCGTTTTAAAAAAGATGATCCAACTTTATGCTAAAATTAGTATAAAGTCGGGTGATCTATTTTGGAACAGAGGAAGTAGCAAACTAGTTTCAAAATTTGACGTGGCACCGGTCCTGCACCGAGATCCTCAAATATCCGGCGTTTGCCAGTTACTATTTCCGTCTCTAAATGGTGCAAGCCGTGTTGCATATGGCCATTGTGCCAAGCCAGACTGTGTATTGTAAACAGGAGTAAATTACATAGAAGTACCACAATTGGGGCATTGGAAGCAGATTGGTACCAAGATTGGTAATTTTTACGTGTCAGTACCAAGATTGGGGCGAGCCGTTGCAAAAAAGACTAAAAGTGCGTTTTATACGTATTGACAGAAAAGTTGACCGGTTGGGCCCGCCCGTCAGGCGCCACGCTGGCCAGTGCGCGCGTGCCCGCGTGCTGACTGCGCGCTGACTAGGACGAGGCCGGCTCGCATCGTTTAGGTCTCGTTGGTGCGACCGAGCCAGACCCCGACCCCGCTCTGCCCTCGCACCCTCGCCGGCGGCTGCCTCCCCGCTCGCCCCGCCGCCCGCCACAGCACGCCGCCGTAGCCTAGGATCGAAGTGCTTAGGCACTGTCACCTCCCCCGCGGCTGCTCCTCCCTCGCGCCCTCCTCTCCCCCCCGGCTGTTGTGCCTCCCTAGGCGACGATGGCCTCGGCGACTCCGGCAGGCGGCGATGGCCGGGGCGATGTGAGCGGCGGCGACCTTCCCCGCTTAGGCCTCGATGGCAGTGGCGGCTACTCCAGCTCGGAGTACAGTAGCGAGGACGAAGATTTTGCGGAGCCGGCGTTGTCGATGGAGCAGAGGCTGCAGTTGGCGCGAATTTGGGTGGCCAACCCTAGCACCGCCCATTAGTGGACTCATGGCTTCGGTGGTGTTCTGTAAGTGGTCAACTGTTCCATTCTTGCTCACTGAAATTGGAGATTAGGGTTAGGTTTCTACTGCCTGCATGTTTAGCACTCTAATAGCTAGTCCTAACTAGAGCAGAGAAGTATAGTGGATTACATTGTTATTTGTTAGTCCAAATTGTCAGAGCAGCATTATGTGTTACCTAACTGGACCAGAGCAGAGCATCATTAGTGGACAATTCTGTTAACTACTTATATGAAAATACAAAACATCAGTTTGTTGTGAGTTAAGTACCCACTCTGTAATTATGGTTGCATTGAGATAGTTGTTTACATTGTTTGATTTTGTAGTAATTATTTAGTTTATTCATATTGCAAGGCTAAATTAAACAAAGCTTTGTTTATATGTTAGCCTATCTGTTAAGCAAAAAAAATTATTAACCAATTTTGTCTGTTATTTCATTTTGCAGTTTGTATGATGACATTTTGGATGTTAGGTTCCACTTTGATGCTTCAGAAATGTTTGAGCTGAAGCTCTGCAGTTCAGATGTGACATACATGAATATGATTGCAGTGATGGAAACCCAAGGATTTAGTGAATATGATCTGTTGTTTCACATTGAGAATCTAGATTTAGGGGAGAAAGGATTGGAGATGGTAGAGAGTAATGCTGAGTTGCAACTAGTAAAGAGGCAGGTTGAGGAGTGTAAGGTTTTAAATTTGTTAGTGAGAGCATGTCCACCTCCTTGCAGCCAGTTTGAGAGGCAAGATTTATCCACTGTTCCACCTCTTTGCAGCCAGTTTGAGAGGCAAGAATTATCCACTGTTGTGTATGAAGAGCCTGTGTTATATGATCTCAGTGAGCCACCCATCTATGTTGTTGATGAAGAAGGAGTTGCCTTTGAAAGTCAGAGTAGCAGCTTCAGTGTAGCTCATGGTACTGGTGTTTGCACACAAGAGAGCAAGAATGTAAAAGGAAAACTGAAAGCTGTGTTGGAAATAGAAAAGGAAGAGGGATATGATGGCAGTGGTGGTTCTGATTGTGAAGGTGAAGATGACAGTGATGTAAACCCTTTTTATATGGGTGGTGCTGGTGATATAGAGATGGAGGAGGGAAAGAAACAGAGAGAGTATGATGAAATAGAAGAGGAAGAAACAGATGATGAAGAATCTGAGGTGGAAGAAGTGGTGCATTATGAGGGTGACACAGAGGTTGAGGAACCTTTCCAAATGGATGAAGATGAGAAAGTTGTTTCACAGGATGAAGAAACTGTAATTGTACAGGAAGAGAAGAAGAAGAAGAAACAGAAGCTTCCAGTTAGGAAAGGGCCTACAACAAGGACACATTCAAGTGTAGTTCAAGAGGAGGAACCTGATTTCAAACCTTCATCTGATGAAGAAGAGAAAGGATTGTTGAAGGAGGCTGATGATGATGGTTATGAGCCATTGTCATTTGTACTGCCAAAGAAAAGGAAGAGCAGGGCAAAGCAGAGGCCTCCTAGAAAATGGTACAATGAGAAGATGGAGGCACCACATGAGCAATTATGTCTAAAGATGTGTTTCTTGGATCAACATCAATTCAGAGAGGCTTTGTTGAACTTACACATCACTCAAGGCAGAAACTTCAGATATCATAGGAACTCGGATCAAAGAATAATTGTAGAATGCAACCAAAAACATTGCAACTTCTTTATGGTGGCAGCAGTTATAAAAGGTGAAACTACTTTTGTAAGTAAGAAGATGAGAATTAAGCACACTTGCCATATTAGTACAGAGACAACAAGGGTAAGTGCCAAGTGGCTTGCACAGAAGTATGAGTCACTGTTCAGATCTGATCTAACAACTGGCATTCAGACTTTGATTGATGCCTGCATGGAGAAGTATGGTGTGGATGTGCCCAAGTCAATGGCATATAGGGCAAAGAACCTAGCTATTGATGCTGTGCTAGGAGATCACAAGAAGCAATACCCTAGGTTGAAAGACTATGCTCAGACAGTGATGGATACAAACCCTGGGAGTAGAGTAGTTGTCACTGCTGTAACTCCAACACCCAATGCAAAAAATCCCCCATCCAGGTCCAAGATTTCATGCTATGTTCCATTGCATCAATGGAGCAAGAGAGGGATTTCTCAAGGGGTGCAGAACATTCATTGGTTAGTTTGTTCACCTTGTGCATTAGTTACATATTGTTTCATCTTGAAATGCATTTGAATGTTCTAAATATTGAATTTGCTTGCTCATTTAGGTGTTGATGGGTGCTTCATTAAGTTAACTACTGGTGCTCAACTACTTGCTGCCACTGGTAGAGATGGCAACAACAATATATACCCACTAGCATTTGGTATTGTTGGGCAAGAGGACAAAGCTAATTGGTGTTGGTTTCTACACCAACTTAAAATCTGCCTAGGAGGAGAAGAGGGACAGTTTGGTCCATATACAATAATGTCAGATAGGCAAAAGGTATGTGCTTGCATCTTATGTCCTTGTTCCTATAAGGTTGTTTTGTGCTAGATATTAGCTTAGCTAGTTTAATTGTGTGTCCCAGGGCCTACTATATGCAGTGAATGCTGTCTTTCCTAAGTGCAACCAAAGGTTCTGCCTTAGGCATATCTATGCAAACTTCCAAACTGCTGGGTTTAGGGGGGAAGATCTGAAGAAGTGTATGGATAATGCTGCCTATGCATATAGTGAACACAAATTTAACATTGCAATGAATGACCTTAGAGCTGAATGTAAGGAAGCTTGGGAGTGGCTTTGTCAAATACCCAAGAAAACATGGGCAAGGCATGCATTTAACACAAACTCCAAGACTAACCTTGTAGTCAACAATTTGTCTGAGGTGTTCAACAAGTATGTCCTAGATGTTAGGAAGAAACCAATTAGGACAATGTGTGACGGAATAAAGGATAAGCAGATGATGAGGTGGCATAGGAATAGGGAGAGTGCAAAGACATCTAGATGGGACATAACACCCCATTATAGTGAGAAGCTAGAGTTTGAGAAGGAGAGGGCCCAATATTGCAAACCAATTCAAGCTGGTGTGGACTTATGGCAAGTTACAAGTGGGCAGCAAACCCATGCTGTTAACTTGCAAGTGCACACATGTGGGTGCAGAAAATGGGACCTCAGTGGCATCCCATGTAACCATGCCATCTCAGCAATAAACAAGGGCAAAAGAAAACCAGAGGATTATGTCAGCAAGTTCCCCAAGAAAGAATTTTATGTGGCAGCTTATGAACCAATGATCTATCCAGTTCCTGGTGAGCATGACTGGACAAGGACCCCTGGTCCTGACATTGACCCACCTGCATTTAAAGTGAATAGAGGAAGAAAGAAAGAGAAAAGGATCAAGGGGAAATTTGAAGTTCCAAAGCCTAAGGACACATCCAGAATGGGGACTATAACATGTGGCAATTGTGGACTACAAGGACATAGGTACACTAGCTGCATGAAGCAGTTGAAGCCTGAGCTGGCTTTGAGGAAGAACAAACATGTGGTAATCCTCTTATAAGTAGTAACATATTTTCCTTCTTGTACATTCCATTTTTAAGTACTAACTCATTTTCCTTCTTGTTTATGCAAGCCTCTTGCAAGGAATCCCAATGCTGGTGCTACTGCTACTACACCAGCAGCAAGAACTTCTCAACCAGCTCCTACAACAACACCAACAGCTGGAACTGGAGGTGCTGGGAGAGGTGCTGGGACAGGAGCTGGGAGAGGAGCTGGTAGAGGTGCTGGGAGAGGTGCTGCAGGTGCAGGTGCTGGGAGAGGTGCTGGTAGAGGTGCTGGGAGAGGGAGAGGTACATTCTCTGCCCCAAGGCAATCTGGTCCATCCACATCTACTGCTGGGACAGGTGCTGGTGTTACACATAGTGGATGGAGGAGGTACTTCTATGCAAGTGGCAACTAGATACTTCATGTGTTTGTTCTTGCATCCTATGATACAATGGTGATCTTGCTTTGATGATGTACTTTAAGAATCAATGCCATGTATGGCTTTTGTTCATGTGGATGCATATTATTGGATATCTTCATGTGATATGTTGCTGAGTACTCAATATATTATTGGATATATTGCTGGAGTTATTGATATTTTGGAGTTATTGATGAGTACTCATTATATTGGATATCTTCATAGTGTGTATGTTCTTTTTATGATTCATATGTTGATGAGTACTCAAAATGGAGTTATTGATATTCTGGATATATTAATGGAGTTATTGATATGTTGTGTATGCTGAAAATGTTCTTTATATGATTGATATGTTGATCCTATTGATATGTTGTATAAAGCGATCATTTTGGGTTTTGGTGGCTCGGGGTCGACGAAACCACCTAAAGCCATCATTTTGGGTTTTGATGGCTCGGGGTCGACGGAACCACCTAAAGCCATCAACTAGGGTCTAGGGTGGCTCGGGGTCGACGAAACCACCTAAAGCCATCAACTAGGGTCTAGGCTGGCTCGGGGTCGACGGAACCACCTAAAGCCATCATTTTGGGTTTTGGTGGCTCGGGGTGGACGGAACCACCTAAAGCCATCAACTAGGGTCTAGGGTGGCTCGGGGTCGACGAAACCACCTAAAGCGATCATTTTGGGTTTTGGTGGCTCGGGGTCGACGGAACCACCTAAAGCCATCAACTAGGGTCTAGGGTGACTCGGGGTCGACGAAACCACCCAAAGCCATAAACTAGGGTCTACGGTGGCTCGGGGTCGACGAAACCACCTAAAGCTATCATTTTGGGTTTTTGTGGCTCGTGGTCGACGAAACCACCTAAAGCCATCAACTAGGGTCTACGGTGGCTCGGGGTCAACGAAACCACCTAAAGCCATCAATTAGGGTCTACGGTGGCTCGGGGTCGACGAAACCACCTAAAGCGATCATTTTGGGTTTTTGTGGCTCGGGGTCGACGAAACCACCTAAATCCATCAACTAGGGTCTAGGGTGGCTCGGGGTCGACGGAACCACCTAAAGCCATCAACTAGGGTCTACGGTGGCTCAGGGTCGACGAAACCACCTAAAGCGATCATTTTGGGTTTTTGTGGCTCGGGGTCGGCGGAACCACCTAAAGCCATCAACTAGGGTCTACGGTGGCTCGGGGTCGACGAAACCACCTAAAGCCATCAACTAGGGTCTACGGTGGCTCGGGGTCGATGAAACCACCTAAAGCGATCAATTTGGGTTTTTGTGGCTCGGGGTCGACGGAACCACCTAAAGCCATCAACTAGGGTCTAGGGTGGCTCGGGGTCGATGAAAGCACCTAAAGCCATCAACTAGGGTCTAGGGTGGCTCGGGGTCGACGAAACCACCTAAAACCATCAACTAGGGTCTACGGTGGCTCGGAGTCGACGAAACCACCTAAAGCATCACTGTACCATAACAAACTATTCCTTTTGCAAATGCATTTAAGCATTTAAGAATCACTCTAACATATTACCTATATGCATTTAAGAAGTATTTAACCATCAGAATAACATAAGCATCAGTATGTAAACATTTTTAGTCTAACATAAGCATCACTGGAGTTCACATTACATAGTGGAGTTCAAATGCACAATCCATCCTTTTCTCACAAAAGGATGAATAGCATATTACTAGGTAGATAAACAGCCAGAGTTCACAATTAGTACTAGAACCATACATCACACAACCATAATTCTAAGTTACTAGGTCATTGCACAGCCATCCTTCCCAAAAGGTCTACAATGCCCACTAATCTCAATTCATCTTGTTCAGTTCTCCAAGATGGCCTGGATCCCCTTGATCTTCTCCTTCAATTTCTCCTCTGCCTTCATGAGCTCAGTTATCTTAAACTCTTGCATCTGCTTCTCTTCATTATAGTTTTCCTTGAGCTTTAGCAGATCAGCAACCTGGAACTTCAACTCTAGCTTCTCTTGGGTGAGCTTCTCCTCAAACTTTGTGAACTCTGCATTCTTCAACTCCAAATTCATCCTAGCCTCACTCAGCAATTCCTTCTCTTTCATATTCTTTAACTTGAAGTTTTGGATGGCAATTGCTTGAGCACTTGTCAGGTTGCACATGATTTCATACTTCTGTTGAAGCTTCTCTGTAGCTACATCTTCCTTTGCCATTTCTGCATTCTTACGAGCCACCAATTCAGCTCTGCATTCATGCTGATATGTGACAGCTGACTGCAGATAACTAAAATCCACAACCCTATCCTGCTGAAAGTCCACAAGTTGATGCACATCTTTCACTAACTTGTCATAATCTGCATCCAGCTTCTTCTTTTCTTCTGTCAAATGGTGAATAGTTAAAGCACTTTGAAGATTATCATTCACCCTAGCAGACTTGCTCTCTTCAACCATTGACCAAAGCTTCAGCAATGCATTCTCCATTTTTGGGGGCCACTGCTCATCAACCCACTGAACAAACCCACAATTCTGACCTTCCTGGAAAAATAACAAGGCAAAATTTAGTACAATATAACTACTATGAGTAGTAAGCAACAGTTAGTTCATGCTAAGTAAGAGGGTGATCAGTATATAATTAGCAGAGTAACACTCCATTCAACTTTGCATAATAACCAACTTACAATTGGCCATTAATATAATGGAATCCTACAATCTGCACTACCACTCTAGCAGTGAACTACTTTGCCATATATCACTAACAAATGGAACATAGAAATCACTGAATGAAGAGTTATCAAACCAGACTACATTAGCCTAGCTAAATACACTACATTAGCCTACAGGAACAAACTAGCTAATGACAGTACCTACTGTCAGCAGTAAGCAATAATTACTTATTAAGAGTCACACATCAGCTAATGGAGGGGCTAATGTGAGTACTAAGCAACATTGCATACAAGCATAAATAAATAGCATGTGCACACAACAGAGCATTCATGTGCACACAACAGAGCATGCTTGAGCCTATATTTAGCCTAAATGCACTCCACTGACCATAATATTCACCATTCCTACAATGAGAACTACAGTATGGCATATATGACTAACAAAATTACTATACACATAACTGAATCACAATTGGCAAACAAGACTCTGTCACTTCCAATGAACATATTCTGTGCATAATCAATAAGGCAAGAAAAATACCGACTCTGCACATGCTAAGAACCTTCTCCCAGTCATTGTTCCTTCAAATGCAACAAGCCTCTCTGATGGCTTCCCATGCTTCTCGCACAACACTATCAGATCTAGCTCAAGACCCTTGTAATCCGGGTCCTTAAGAGAGAAAGGCACCTGCCCAAGCAAAATCCAAGTTAGCATCATGTGCAGAGGACGAGGACAAAGCAAATCAAACGAAATCCTCACACCAAAGACCACCTACACAGAAAAATCCCCAAAATTTCCTAAACCTAGCCCTAACCCTAGCTCCAATGGAGTAATTGACCTGGTTGAGCCCATCGGTGGAGGCTTGAGTTGTCGTCGCTGCTCTCGTCTTCAAAAACCATGGCTGCGGCAGCTTCGTGTGGCGGCCGGCGGGGGCGGGCGCAGGCGGCGGCGAGGCAGAGAGAAGGAAGAAGAACGCGGAGCAGAGCGGGGGGAGTGAGCGGGGTGTGGCTCGACCGCACCAGCCGCGCCCTAAACGGCTCGACCCAGGCTCGTCCGAGTCAGCGCGCGGGCACGCGCGCACTGGCCAGCGTGGCGCCTGACGGGCGGGCCCAACCGGTCAGCTTTTCTGTCAATACGTATAAAACGCACTTTTAGTCTTTTTTGCAACGGCTCGCCCCAATCTTGATACTGACACGTAAAAATTACCAATCTGTTTCCAATGACTCAATTGTGATACTTCTATGTAATTTACTCTGTAAACAGATTTTGTAGAAAAAGATCATTTGGAATCCCAGAACCACTGATGTGCAGCCGGGCGGACGCTGCCGTGGCCGGCGCCCATGTGCGTCGGCGTCTAGCGTTAGTTTCTGCCACACGCAGTTCGAGTGCGCAGAGAGATCGATGGTACGAGTTTTTTTTTTTTTTGCTGCGGGGATTATTACGAGTTTGATTGAGACAAAATATGAGGTCTCCAATTGTAACCCAACTCTTGCACGTACACGCACCTCCATAATATTTTTTTTTTGTATATATACAAGGCGGTCGCTGGCTCCTGCAATATAAGTTGATCTGCTTGGGGGGACAGATCGGCCTCAACAATCAATCAAGCATGGAGAAAGAATTGACCCATGTTCACTGGGGAGAGGTTTTCTGGTTTAGCTGGTTTTCCTTCGTGATTGGAGTTGGTACGGTTCCCCCCCTTCTCCTTCGCAGCATCTTTTTTGCATCTGTAAATAATCATCAATATGGTTCCAGGTTTCTGTGTTTTTCGCTTTACAAGCTTTGAAATCGAACAGGTGCAGGCGTGCTCCTGCTCGCCCTCATCAACGCGTTCAGGAGTTCTTACTGGGACGTCTACTCCCTCGAGCTCACCGGCATCGACGGCCGCGGCCAGCCCGCGGGGCTCAGCGCCCTGGCGTTCAACGTGACCCTGCACGTGGAGAACAGGCGGCCGAAGTGGGTGGACAACAGCTTCAGCGATGGGAAGGTGGTGGTGTCCTACGCGGGCGTCGCTGTAGCGGAGGGCCGTGTGCCGGGCTTCAGGGTCGGAGCGAAGAGCGCGGCGGAGGTGGAGGCGGTGGCGCTGGGCGGCAAAGCTGCAGGCGTGGCGGACGCCGTGAGGAGGCGCGTGGAGGCGGAGCTGCGCTGGGACTCCGCGGAGTTCGAGGTGGAGGCCAAGCTGTTCCGCAGCGGCGTCGGACAGCAAGGCGGCCCCGTCGTGCTGTGGTGCAAGGTTGCATCGCGGGTGCTGCATCAGCCGTCACGGTGCAGGGCCTTCACCGACTTCATGACTAGGGCTGACGAGGAGTTTTGACTTGTCTGTACGTGCGTGCAGCACGAATTCACAGCTTATGCGTCTGGGCTGTTTTTTTTTCATATTTTTCTTTGAGAAAAGTATGTTCTTGTCCCTCAAGTTTCTAAAAGTATAGACTTGGTTCCTTAAGATTTTTAGGTATATATTTAGTCCTTCAAGTGTCAAAACCGGATAAGTTTAACTCAAAACCAGAGTTTGGTCACTTACCAGGGTTTGACCATGTTGACCAGGTTTGATCATGAACAGTAAATCTAAAAAAAAGCAAAAAAATAAAAAATCTGAAATTTTGTGACAGCATGCTTGGGCGCGCTTGGTGCGTGTAAATTGTTGTGGTCAAATAACATCCGAGGAACTCTAGCAAAAAAAGACAAAATTTACCTTTTTTTAGCTAAAATTAGTTTTTGTTTTTGCCACGAGCTCCTCGGATGTTGAAACACCACACAAATTTTCATGCACCCAAGCATCTTGGTTGCCACAAAATTTTGGAGTTTTTTTTAAAAAAAAAATTGAATTTACGGTTCATCAATCAAACCCGGCCAATGTGCTTAAAATCTGGTTTTGGACCAAACTTATCCGGTTTTGAGACTTGAAGGACCAAATGTATATCAAAAAATCTTTAGGGACCAAGTCTATACTTTTGGAAAACTTGGGGGGTCAAAAACATACTTTTCTCTTTTTCTTTAGGGGTACATGGGGTGCTTTATTTAGATAAAACAGCTCCAACATCTGCTACGAGGCTTGTTACAAGAAAACTACTCTCTTTGTCCCATAACATAAGACATTTTTGACAATAATACATTTTTTGACAATACACTAGAGTCAAAAGCATCTTACATTAGTCAAAAAACATCTAAAATTAACGTCTTACTATATGACAGATGGGGCCCGCCACAGGTTGATGTGGCACCACTTAACGTCTCAGATTTAACGGCGACGTTTGGTAATGTGTGGCCCTACTGGGTCCACTGTCATTGGAAGGAGAAAAGGAAAAAAAATTGGTTTCAGTCTGACTGGCAGGCCCCATCTATAATAAATACGCTTAACCGAGCTAAAGGTCCTGGTCAATGTTATTTGCAAAAATATTACTGTAGACATAATGTTTTCTGCCCAAAAGAAAATGTAAACTTGTGTTTTCTACTAATCTAGCCTTCAATGTGATGGTTTTGTACAATTTACTCCCACGCCGAATAAGTGGCCCAAAAAGCGGTGCAAAGGGGATAAGCCATCAGGAGAGGGGCCACGGGTCCATTCAATGACGCGCCTCAGGTATACGTGGACATAAGTCGGGTCGGGCCTTATAAAGCCCGTAGCAAAAAACATAGGCTCGGGCCCGGCCGCCAGGCCTAGATTTCAAGCCCATAAAAGCCCGTCGGGCCTCGGTCCAGGCCTCTTCCCTAAAACGCAAATATGCCAAGCCCAAGCCCAAGCCTAGCCCGGCCTTCGAGCTCAAAACTTAGGCCTAGGTCGGGTTTTTCATGGCCAAGTATAGCCTCAGGTAGGAGGTGACCAGCGAAAGCTGTGGCTGGTCGCCCGTCTGAAACCATTACCCATTCCGGATTGGTTTCCATGCACTTCTTTCACAGGACCTTTTTAAGTTGGATTTTTCCTTCTGAAATGCACTTTGTAGGCAGGTGTATTATCAACTCTCCCTGTAGTGATTTGCAGCGAAGAATGTAAACGTTTTAGATCACTACTTTATTATCACATATGGCTGAGCATTTGACCTACATGTTATTGATTTCAGATTTGAGATTAAGTTCCCGTCCAAAAGGAAATAGACAACTGAAACTTACGGGGCATCTCCGACATTTGACACTTTGAGCCTTCAGATCACGCTCTAGACAACCTCGATTGCACGGGATCGTTTCACGGTGGCGCCACGCAATGTCATCCTCGGCAAGGGGCAATTTTGTATTTTCGCTAGATGCCACCCACTCACAGCACTCTCTCAATCCCATTTTTCTTCTCCTTTCCGATCCCCTCCGCCGCCACCAACAGGCGCGGCTCCGTCTCGCCTCACTCTACTAATTCTCCCTTTCCTCTCCAGTCTCCACCTGCAAAACCATGCAGGATGTGCGCTACTCCTCTACCAGCCTGTAACGTCAACAAAAAATTAGCATGCACACTCTCCTCCAGTGGAATACAAACAAGAGTTGGCTCCGGACTGCAATTCGTGGGACAAAAATACCATGATTTGTCCATCATCTCCTCCTAGAATAGCAAAGACACTACTATGAGATTCCGGCGAACAAAATTTCTATTACTGTATTACAATAGCACTACTCTGAGATTCAGGAACAGAGATGGTCTGTTTATTTGACACAAGATTAAGCCTTCAGATTCATAATGCAAACTGCATATGCAGGGGTTGGGCAAATCTGGGGCCGGTCGAGACAGCTGCTTTATTCTTTCAGTGATGATGGCTGTCCAGAAGAAAGCCTATCCGACCTTGCCTTGTTAGCTCGCTCCACGTAATCTTGATGAGAGTCATGCTTTGCCCCTGCAATTGATGAGATATATTGCAATCAAGTAAGTTGTCGAGTACCAAAAGGAGTAAATGAAAAATGTACTAGCATCCTGGTTGGTCTATATAACTACAAAAAATGCTTTGAAGCAGGCAGAATAATGATCTGATGGCCAAAGCATCATTCGGAAGATCAAGTTGGATTGTAAATCATACTCCCACCTGATGTTTTAGTGGTGATGAATGCAGAAAATCAACCTAAAAATATAGAGGCATGTGTGCCATGATGCTATGAATTCAAAGCTATACCAATATCACGGGACAGGTAAGCATCAAATAGCTATAGTATCAACTGAAGGCTTTTAATTCCCCTGTTTACACCTAACACCGTGTAAACACAGTACACACAAGTTCATCGCCATGATGGTAAACTTCATTCAGCAATAACTATAAAAATGACCAGTTGCAGTGAGTACATGGAAATCAAACCTATAACAGGTTTTCCTATTTAAACATTGATCGTGCCTTCAGAATGCGCTAGAAACTAAGCAATTGTCAGAAACTGAAAACATAAAAGAAGTCACACACATATAGACCTGGATCAAAATTGATGAAATTGGGGACAGTTTATCATCCTCAATGGAGACTTTATTCGCTATATTCGTACCTACTCCCTCCGCCCCACAATATAAGCTCACGCCACAGATGCCCCCTCCCCCCAAAAAAAAAATGTTTGAGACCAGGCTAAGGAATGTAGTCTTAAAGTATTTACCAAGACAAAGAAAACAATATATGCAATAATGGCAACCAGAAAGCAAAGCATGTAACTCACTTCTTATATTGTTCCAACATATACTAATACTCAAAATATGGCACCAATAGTGCATCGTCACTGTGCCTACCACCTAAATATACAAGGGCTGAGCCTGTCAAACAAATAAGTCGGACATAACGCACTACATGTTCTAAAAAATAATCCACACATGTAAACATCTTTGCGCTTTCCACCATAATCCTACCAGACACAGAGCAACAATAGCACATTCAAATCCAATAGAAACATACCCGATCTACAACAATAATCCAATCTAGACTATAGCATATCCAATCTTACTCAGACTAGACTATTTAAAGGAAACAGAATAATCCTATCTACGTTTCAGCACCTTCCAACCCTACAAGAGATTCAAACTAGAGTTGTTTGAACACTTGATAGTGTTATGCGTTGTTCCAACCAGAAAACACTGCGTTGTGCTGCACCAGAAGTGATCAAAATTGTAAACTAGACCCCCTTTTTTTACAATGAATAGGGCATGAATTGCCTATCAGGTGCATGTACACTACACACCATGGCACTTGTGGAAATCAAGGTAGATGATAAAGAACGTAGGGATGATTTTGGTGAAGACAGCAATGCTATTTTTTCTTGTCATTGGTCCTGTGCCATGTGAATGTGAAGCTTGTGTCACTAAACCCTTGATATAATGTGCCAAATAACATGGTTCATAAGAGATGGAGAGTTGATAATACTATAACGCTATATTGGTAAAACCTGCTATAAGCTTTGTGCTTACCTATGCGTCATTGCTTTTAAGGTGTCCTGCCTTAGACGCTTAGGCGCCCTGGCAGCGCTTACAAATATGCCTGCCTTAGGTGCTTAGGCGTCATCTAGGCGCTAGAGCGGGTGGTGCTCACCTTAGGTCACCTTACCACCTTATAAACAATGCTATGCACATATGATTTAATGGTAAAGCTATACGTTTATGGCATACCATATAATTTACAAGGAAAAACAGACCTGATTGCTCAATCATCTGTACACAGAATGCCTGTGGGCACATATTAAAGGAAGTTGTGGATTTCAATACAAGGTTATGAAAACCAAGGCGCAACGGCAAATCGAGCAAGGTGTCTAATGTACACACCTATATACTCCCTCCGTCCGAAAAAGCTTGTCCCAAGCTTGTGTCACAAATGGATGTATCTAGCACTAACTTGATGCTAGATACATCCATTTGAGGGACAAACTTTTCCGGACGGAGGGAGTATTTTGTAGTACTGCGTAATTTTACAACAATGCATACTCTACTTGATTGATAACCAAATGTGTGAAAATGACAAAGATGAGCCCACAAAACTAATTTTCTGTTTCATGGTTGAAGTGCAAGCCTGAGGAAATATCCCCAAGTACATACTTACCTCCATTAAATAGACAACATCTTACAGTGTATGCAGTCACACTTCCCTAAATTTTCTCATAATAATTTTAAAGAATCATATTCATGTGAAAAATCTCAGTCAGAGTTGTATATGGCAGATTGTAACCATTTCCAAACCATCATCTATTTACGAACAGGTGGAGTATGTTTTCTCTATGTCAAACTGTCTCCTCATGCTAAATAAATCCTCAGATGTTATGACTGATTGAACTACAGTGCAAAAATGATATGTGTTATCATCCAACAGGAAGGCATATGCATATAGGACCGACCTCCAGTAACAGCAGTTTCCTACTCCCTCCGTTCACAAATGTAAGATGTTTTGGATATTTCAATATGGACTACATATGGACTGAAATGAGTGAACAAACACACTAAAATGTGTCTATATACAACTGATTCGCAAAAAAGTTAGTAGAACATCTTATATTTGTGAACGGAGGGAGTACTTTTGTTTTTCTAAACTGACAGCTGAAAATGGCATGTAGAGGAATGAAAACGCTGTCCCTAAGAGGGACAAAGAACTGGAGGCATTAAAAATGTTTATCCCAAGAAGGTTTGTAGTTGCAGAAAATCAGTCTTAGGATTAAATGATTCCATCCAGATTTCACTGCAACATAATCAGATGGCCCCAATCTTGAGCATGCGAAGGCCGAAGAGAACTCAAAATCAACGAGAACATCACTAGCTTTGACTATCGCCGCAAAACGAATATTTTATAACATTTCCCCTCACTATCAGAGTTCCAATCCATCCAAGAAGCACAAAGGAGATAGCATCAGCACCACGAATTACGAAGCCTGAAACTACCAAACCCTAGTTCCCCTCATCGAGAGCTGCACAACAGATAGGAACGCGGAATAGGACCCGCCTAGGTGAATCCGCCGACTCTTCCAAATTGCATACAAATCATCACGGTAACAAGAGGAGGTGGGAGACTAAGGATTGGGGTTTTCTGTGTGTAGGAAGGGATTCGATACCTCGGGTCATGAAGTACCAGGGCACCCCGAAAATGGCGGCGAAGATGGCGATGCCTGCGACTACGTGCTTCTTCTCTCCGCTGTACAGGTAGTGGTCTATCCGGGCGCGGAACCCCCCGCCGCTGGAACTGGCGCCCTCGCCTCCCATCACCGCCGCCGCCGCCGCCGCCGCCTGTGTGCTGTGGCGTGGGAAGTTGGTGCGTGCGTGCGTGCGTGCGACTGCGAGTGGACGAAGGATTCTCTAACTTGGCAGAGCCAAGTCACACTATCTGCCATCCAAACTGCATCTAAGGGCTCTCATCCATCCACTGATTTCCAGCAAGGATGTGTTTTTTTTGGGATCCAGTGAAAATGTGCGAGACTCGGCCCAAGTACAGCTGACTTGTTGGCCCATGAACGCAAAATATTGACCCAAGTCAGACCGATCCACCCAGTCCCAGACCTCTAATCGGCCGGCCCAGACCCAAGCTAGAGGCAACTCCACGTATATTGCGAAACACAACGGCTCGTCTCCATAGCATACCACGCCCACGCGCCGCGCGCATTCGGGTCTGCCTCGCCGCCGCGCCGCGCAGACGACCCGCCTTCCTCAGCGGCGGAGACGACCCGCCTTCCTCAGCCGCGGAGACGACCCGCCGGCCGCCCCCGCCTTCCTCAGCCGCGGACACGACCCGCTGACCGCCCCCGACACGGACCCTCACCCTCGCCGCGCCGAGCGCCGCCTGCTCTGGCAGGTACTTGCTCTTCCGTTCTCTCCGTTTTGTCTGGGGAAACCTACCGATGGAACGTTCGGTTCGACCCGACGGCGCCGCTGCCGGCGGCGGCAGATCATCGAGGTTGTGCTCGTGGAGAGAGTCCGAGCGGCGCGGAAGCAGGGGAGGGGGGAGGGGGGTGCGCAGCAGAAGGAGGCGGTGGTGGGCGTGGGTGGGTAAGAGGAGCGGTGGAGGAACCAGGAGGTGCGGAGGCGTCAAGCCCTAGTGCATTCGTTTTCTTGGAGCAGAAGGGAGGCGGTGGTGGGCGAGAGGACGCGGTGGTCGTCGGTGGGGAATAGGAGCGGGGGAGGAAGAAGAAGCAGGAGCCAGGAGGTGCGGGGGCGTCAGGCCCTAGTGCACTACTTTTAGTTTTTACACGAAATGGACCTCCACGGATGCTCATTATAGATAGAATAAATTGCCTAATTTAGTGACTAAATACTTGCAACTTTTACATGTTTCTGCACTTTCTTTAACAAAACCTGCTGTGATGTACTTACCGCAGTCAGGGAGTGCTTTAGCTGCAACCAAGTTCATGCCCATGTTGCTTACGAAGTGCAGCGGGTTTCCCCTGATCCCTGTGATCTTAGTCTATGCCGTGAACAGTGCTCAGACTACTTAAGAGTAGTCATTAGTCAATAGTCAGTTCTTCAGTTCTGATGCAGCTAGTAATAAATTTCTCTTTCTCACAGAGTTGCATTAGGACATTGTAGATATTGTGTGTTTGCATGAAGTGAAGCTATAACCTGAACTAGTGTATTCTATCCGAGATGTTCAAGAATTCCATTTCTCAAGCTGCTTATCTTCAGAGTTACAGTTTAACTTGCGGTATGTGTTCTGGAAATCAGTAAGGTTTAGAATTGCTGTCTGAACTATGTGTATCTACTCCCCGCATATATTATACTTGTGCAGCGTGTTACTCCATGATGGTACAACTGAGTCAAAGACACGCATCCCAATAGGACATGTAAAACAAATAATCCCTCTGTTCACAAATATAAGATGTTCTAACTTTTTTCTGAATCGGATGTATGTAGACACGTTTTAGTGTGTTTGTTCACTTATGTAGTCCATATTGAAATATCCATAACATCTTATAGTTGTGAACGGAGGAAGTAGTAATTAAGACTACTCTACAGTGATGGTTGCTGCTTTGTATTGGAGCTACTACTGTGTGTTGCTTTGTACTACCTCCGTTCCTAAATATTTGTCTTTCTAGATTTCAACAAGTGACTACATACAGAGCAAAATGAGTGAATCTACACTCTAAAATATGTCTATATACATCCATATGTGCTATTCCATTTGAAAACCCTAAAAAGACAAATATTTAGGAACGGAGGGAGTATATATTATTGTTTTAAGAATTTGACTTGTTGCTTATGGATACTCTCTTTTGTGCCAGCGTCCCTGCAATAGAAGGAATATAATATACTGGCCTGAGGTTTGAGGTCTGTCTTTTAGCTCAATACAAGACTAATTGTATTTCGTCTGTTGTTGTCAGCATTTGGTCTGTTACTCATGGTTTGCTTTTCATTGTTAGTGTTGTTGGTCACAAAACGCTTGAGACATCTGCGCTCTATCCCAGATCTATTTCCTCCTGCTGCTCTTGATAAGCACGCAAGGAGTCCTTTCATCTCAGATCGTTTGGACAGCACTACTCGATCATAATCTACAACCTTAGGTTTGGGGTATGCAAAATTTGATCATTATCTTTTATTCTTATACTATATTCTTTTATTGACTTTTGTGTTTTTTACTGTGAAGGCTGGAATGCTATCGAATATTTTAAGCTCGGTTATTTGAACCAAGATCAGTATACAATGAGAATGGAACTCTTGTTGTCGCAATTTTTGATATATCGAAAATGCCATCAAGAATATTTGTTGTCAAAGTGTTTTCACGACTTATTCAAAGACAACAAGAATGGAACTCGGGATGTCAGTTCAAATGTCAAATTCTCAAAACTTTTGGAAGGCAACTTGTGGAACTTTAGGTCATGAGGATGGAAAACTTATGTGCGCTTATCATTTCATCAACTTTCTAGTTCCTGTTTTGAAAGTTGATAAACAAATCACATCTCCATGAGACTTTGAATCGTAAAAGAGAATGGAACTTGGATTGCCACTTTAACTGTCGAATTCCTGGATATTTTTGAAAGGCAACTTGTGGAAGGAATTAGAGCTTTAGATCACGAAGATGGAAAACCTTTATTGACACTTTTCATTCTGCAACTTTCCAGGTTTTTTTTGTTCTATGTTCATAGCAAATCCAGTCTCCAAAAGGAGCTTGAATTGTAAATGAGAACAGAGTATTGTGCTTGTAATTTATTTCTTCTTCAGATTTCACTTTCTCGTGTAATTGTACTTTGCTTATTATATGAATCAATAAAGATACTCTCTGCAATTTCTACTTTTGAGTATATTTCTTATTGGATTCGTGCAAATTGTATGTTTGATATAATAGCATGTTACTGTACACGTGTTTGTTTTCAAATTGGATCTTGTTGGTAAGGTTTCAAACTTGTCCATTTTGTTTGCCCATCAGAATTTAAGAAATCCCCTAAAAGAATCAGACTCAAAGGAAAAAAAAGGCTCACTGTAGACTTTTTTTAAGGAAAAAAAAACTACATACCTTTTATTTTAGTTCCTAAAGATCTGTTTTCTGTCCCACTTAATATGACCAGACTTCGAATTTCGTACTTTGGCTTACCAATTGAGTTCCTTGTGGTTGTTTAAGCCTTTAAGGGGCTTGATGATGTAATTCTGATACTCACATCTTTGTGGTATTATGGATTTTGTGTTTTTTTTGTCAGCGTTGATTGGGCCCACAGAAGACTTTTTCACTTTTAGCAAGCACTATGATATATGAGATGAGATTTACGCTGTCTGGTATAGAACCTGTTTCTTTCATATAAGAACTGGTAGTTATTATTGTTCTTTGTATCAATCTTGATGGCTATTGACTTTCACTACCTTTGTATCACGTACAGGTTTTGTTTGTGTCTGCTGGCTTCTTGTGTCCCCGGGGTATAATGATTTATTAGTTATATCATACATCTCAACTAGATCTATCAGGATTGATTATTTTCTGGTTAATTACTTGAGCTTCTTTCAATGTGTTGATTGGCAGTTGGAGAGTCTTTAGACTCAGGAGACGTAATGAAGATGGGTCCCGCGTACATGTGAGCGGCTGGCTGATAAGCTGGTTCGCTTTATCTTTGTTGGCGTCCATTGCTTGGATATACTTTTATGCATTTACCTGTGGGAGAAATAGGCCGCCGGATCCAGAGAAAGACAATTGCCCATGGCGTGAAGCTGACCTATGCATGAAGATTGTGATAGGAGCTGCCCTTGTTTCCAACATGGTCTGGCTAATATACCTATGCTTCATCGACTTTCAGAAGGTACGTGCATACCATAGCATTGCATAGTTGATTCATTTCATTTGATTGTCAAGTGGTATTCATTAGACTAGTTCTTCTCTGCAGACCTTGCTTTGCTTCGGGATCAGTGCAATTGTATGCTTATTGGTCTCCAACTTCACATTGGCCGTTGAAGTCTGCTGGAATAGGTTGCGAGTGGCCGGTTGGATGGCTATTTTGTTAGCAGCTGCTGGCAACCTATGCAGGAGGATCTCAATGGTAAGTTAACGTGATGCTAGTAGTTTCAAATTTCCATTCTAAAATATATATGTGCACTTTGCTTCAATAAAAAGTACTTGCTTCACTCCTGACTAATTATAGTCTTAGTAAGTTCCGATTATGGACTATTACTATAATGTTATACAAACACAGCTATAAAATTAGCTAATTAAATAGGGTACATAGTATATGGTCTCTTCTATGCATTCCTTGTACATAACAAGACAGATAAAATTACCATCCTCATTCATCTCCAAAGCATACTTTTTTCAGATGTCGTTTCCACACATTTACAGAGTACTCCCTCTGTAAACTAATATAAGAGCATTTAGATCACTAAAGTAGTAATTTAAACACTCTTATATTAGTTTACGGAGGGAGTACATCCTAAAGCACTGAGTGAGTGAATTGAAAAGGATAATGTAGTATTGTCCATATATTCCATGGTCGGAGTCATGCTAGAATGACACGTGTTTAGAAACGGAGGCAATATATAGTTTGTGTGATTTACTCGAGATAAAATAAGCAAATTATGTAATGTGTCTCTGGCTCCAATGAACTTTGACAGGGGCAGTGGGTGCCAGAGTTATCCTATTTCGCCTTGACCGTTGCCCTCGCTGCGGTGCTTCCCGAGATATTTTGGATCTTGAATGTCATATGTGTGGAGCAATATACAAAACAAGGCGAAAGATGCGGATTCTGGGCGGTATTCATCGACAAGAACTTTTACTGGAAGGTTAATTTTGTCAGCCACTTTTAGCACTTAATTAGTATCTACTGCAGCAGGACACAGTAAATAGTGCAGTATTGTCTCTTACTCTCGCTTACCATGCATTCGCTTGTGGCATTTGACTTACTGATGCCAAGTGTTTGCTGCCTGCTTGCTACAGCTGTCCTGGACTGTAAATAGTGTATTTCGGTTGCGAGAGCTTGTCGGCCTTCTCATCAAGCTGATCATCCGGTGCCGCAATTGGGTCAAGACTCGAGCCTGAAGACTCTTCGGACGGGCAGCGCCGCTTGGCGGAGGACAGTAGAGCTCCATGCGAATTGCGAAGGATGTATCGTTAACCCTGTGGAGATCGAATCGCATGAACTAGGATCTAGCCCGTGGAGAACTATGCGCACCAAGCTACCCCCTGCACTTGAGCCATCTGGCCGCCGGCCTCTGTGGAGTATATGTCACCTAGCCATAGAAGTAGAACTAGCTAGTGCACTTGCAAAAGTTGCAACCCAGCCTGCTTGGTGGAACAACAGCTTGTTATCCACATCGACCTGCTGATCCCCTACCGCGCTCTGCATCCATGCATCACCCACCGCCATGTCACTTCCAGCCTGTTCATTGCACAGCACAAGGTTTTCGTTTTTTTTTCGAAACGGAACACAAGGTTTTCGTGATTACAATAGGACCCGTTACAATATGCTATCTCCCATGCCCCTGCAAATTTAAAGATAAAAGGGGACTCCAAAAAACAGAGTCGCATTCAAATTCTTGATCTCGGATAGTAAGATCTAGGTTTTCCTACTATGAATAGGATAACTCTCCATGTACGCTTCCTAATTAACCTGGGTTGGTTACCTTGGTGTCTTGGCCTGCCCGGACTGCCTTGTGTTATATACAGCACCGAAGAGATAGGTAGATAGAGATATATAGAGAGAGAGACCACGACCATGGAGGAAAAGCTCCTAGTCGACAAGAGCGACAAGCATCTTCCGCCGCCGTGCCGCCTCTACGAGGGCACACTTACCGATTTCGTTTTGGCCATTGTGACTGCCGCGCTACTCATCGACGTGACTGTTTTAAGCTTGTACGACCTTAAAACCACGGACTTCTCTCGCCTGCTACCCGAGCTATCAGTCGTCGTGGACGGCGCGGCCGGACTCGACTCCCGCGTCCCCCGGGCGTTCAACCTCACCCTGAGCATCGACTCCGGTATTCGCGACGAGCAGTGCGTCGGCGGCGAAGCAGTCGTCCTGTATCGGGGCGTCCCGCTCGCCACCGGTGCCGTGCAGGAGCTCTGTGTGCCGGTCAACAGTACCGGGCAGGTGGCCATCTTCGCGGCGAGCGGAGGCGTCGGCCTTCCGACTGAGTTGGCCGAGCAGATGGCCGACGAGAAGCGCGACGGAGGCGCAGTGTGGCTGGAGGTTCGCGTCATCTCGGTCAAGCACAGGCTCCTGACGTGCACCGCAAGCCTGCACGGTGGGGCAGGCCCGCAGCCCCCTTGCGATCGCCGGTTGCTCAGAGATGAATCTGACGGTGTTGAAAAGGCTCTGGTATATTAGAAGAGATGAATTTAACGAGAATTTCTTTCTAGTGAGTTTTATTTCAAATTACAGTAAGCAAAGTTCAAATGTCGTTGTAATGCATATTATTTTTTGGTACATTAGTTTTCTGGCATAGCTAAGACAAATTCAATGGCTGAATCTTCTGGGAAGTTATAAATTTGTTCCGTAAAAAACTTGTTGATCGACACTTATTATACTTCTTTTCATTATTTTCTAATATGTCTTACTATGAAGATAAATCATTTCAAGCAAAGGGGTGTGTCTTTCCACCAAGAGGCCTTTTCATCAAGGGAGTGACTTCCTATGAAAAGGCTTTTTCACCATGGGATGTGTCTTTTTCACAAAAAGACACCCTTTCAATAAGAGGTGTGTATTTTGACAAAAGAACACAACAGTTCATAGGCCCCAACTATCACAATCTTGTAGACCTGATTGAGGCGATATAATCCAACTAATGTTGTTTTCAGAGTGATGTGGCTTAATGTAGATACCGCATTAGGAGCTCAATTTTAAAATAGAGAGGGATGGTGTACCAACATTGTTCGTAGAGTGGGCCGAGTTATTGGTTGGATGGTTCAAGCCTCACCCAATGATTTGCCTTGTACCGGTGCACCAAACTCAGGTGGAATAATGCAGGAGGAGAGAGATATTTTTGGTGTCTTTAGAAAGAAACGATCCTAGACACAAGCTATACATATATTTCAATCCCTTTTATATCCCAGATGCCAGCAAGCTCACCGACAGGGGAACCGACAGGGATATTAAGGCATTGGACATACTTCTGGGTAGACCGAGGCGCGACCATGCTCGCATGCGCGTCCTGGAGGCTGTAGGCAATGCTTTGAAGGAGAAGCGCCGCCTGGAGCACAGGGGCAGACGAGCTGTACAACACATGGGAACAAGTCCAGGCTGTTGAGCAGGAAATAGAAGCAATTCAGGCCTCACTCAAGACCGCCACAGCGGCAAAGATGACCATACATGCGACAAGTAAGGTCGCGCTGGCGATGAAGGACAAGGCGGATGAAGGAAGACATGAGGAGCGCCGCACCACACAACTCTTCCTCGTACCGCACTCCGGCAAAGAACATGCTCGCAACTGCTCAGAGGTTGGCCAAGACCGATTTCCCGGCCGACCATCCGGACAAAAACCGGTTCAAGGAGGCCATACAGTACCTGAATACGGCATGTCATGGCATCTCAATTTCTTATTTTCACCCTTTAATCCAAATCCCAACGATCAATGAGTACCACCAACGATAATCCTATATACCACATGCATGAGATGACAAGGTAATGCCATGGGTTTGTCTAAGAAAGATGACGTGAATAATTATGACATGCCAGACATGTATGGCTTGGTGAGGTGGGAAGTTTTGCCTTGTTCTTTGTTGGGGAGTACCATTCTTGAATTTGTTCAGGTTGGATGAACCCGTGGTTGGTAGCGGTGGTCGTTGGTGGCTCGTCTGGCAACTGCTATGTGGACGAGTGTCGGTGTCAAAACCGGCGGATCTCGGGTAGGGGGTCCCGAACTGTGTGTCTAGGCCGGATGGTAACAGGAGGCAAGGGACACGAAGTTTTACCCAGGTTCGGGCCCTCTCGATGGAGGTAAACCCTACGTCCTGCTTGATTAATATTGATGATATGGGTAGTATAAGAGTAGATCTACCACGAGATCGGAGAGGCTAAACCCTAGAAGCCAGCCTATGGTATGATTGTTGATGTGTACGTTGTTCTACGGACTAAAATCCTCCGGTTTATATAGACACCGGAAAGGGTTAGGGTTACATAGAGTCGGTTACAATGGTAGGAGATCTGAACATCCGTATCGCCAAGCTTGCCTTCCACGCCAAGGAAAGTCCCTTTCGGACACGGGACAGAGTCTTCAATCTTGTATCTTCATAGTCCAGGAGTCCGGCTGGAGGTATAGTTCGGCTATCCGAACACCCCCTAATCCAGGACTCCCTCAATGAGCAAGGCGGGTTTGTGGCAAGGTTGTGGTAGTCAACAAGATCATCATAGTTTTGTTGGTTGCAGAGGCGGCGGAGTTGCGCGACAGAGAAGTCCATGCGGCAATGATGATAAGTGACAGGTGGACCAGCTGGAGGATCCTTCGCAGCACGAACCTTGCATAGTCCTTCGTTGTTCATTCTCAATCTGGGTTGTCTTGCTAGCGGTGTGTGTGGTTAATCGATTGGATTTTTGTGTGGCTTCTCGAGGCCTTTGTGGTGTGGGCTTGGTTGGTGATGTTTTCTTCATGGTGATGCGTGTGGTATTGTGATGTCCTTTTATGTGCCTAATCAACGGGTTACGATGATTTTCACCGACTTTTATACTAATTAACTAGTCGACACTTCTTTCTTAATGGAAAGTGAAAATAGTTTGCATCATTTAAAAAAACACTTATGGGATCAACTATTTAGATATATATACAAGAATTGTTATTAAGACAAGCATGCCAGCGAATTGACCGTAACTCAGATAGTTAGGTTCCTTGTGGTTAGACTGAATTCATTTCAGATATTTCGGCGATGTTCGTTCAATAAAAGAAGATGTTTTATCAAATGCTTATAGAGGTAGAATATGTGTGCGTACGTTGATAGGGGTGAGCATATTTTGACATCTGTAATGCACGTTGTTTTCAAAAAAACAGCACCCACCAGCATGTCTTGAAAGTTGTATAAAGTTTATCGGTATACATCAGTATAGTATTTAAAAGACACATAGAAACTAGAAACAACTACTAAACGTGAGACTATAAACAATCTAAAAAAAGTGAGACTATAAATTGAATATAGTACTCCCTTCGTTCTGAATTATTTGTCGCATATATGAATATATGTAGATTTATTTTAATTCTAGATACATCCATTTTTGCGACGAGTAATTTGACAAGAGAACGAATGAACTCATCATATGAAAACAACGGATTTTCCATGGAAAATTAGTCCATGTTGTGATTCACCAGGGATACGATACAAGGACTTTGCAGGGATATGGCCGCGGCGACGGCTCATCCAGCTTCACCCGGCACGACAGCAACCTCTTCAGGTAGTGGGACTCCTCCGCGATCCAGCCCAGCACGATGTCCACGTCCACCTCCGCGGACCGCGACCGCCTCTCCGACGCCATGCGGTCGCGCAGCTCGTCGGACAGCCCAACCCCGGCGCCGAGCGCCACCATCCCCGCGCGCTCGTGGGCGTGCTCGCCAAAGCAGAACCCGGGCACGCGGCCCCAGGCGAGCACCGCCCCCGCGTACGAGACCGCCACCGTCCCGCGCTCCTGGCAGACCCACGACGACGGCCCCGAGCTGTGGTTGCTGACGCCGTGGAGCGTGAGGTTGAACGCTGGTGAGAGGCTGGGCGCCAGCGTCCGGCCGTCGAGCCCGTCGAAGCCGGCGAGATCGACCGAGAAAGTGGGGACACGGAGGATCTGATATCTGTCGCTTTTGGGGATAGCCTCCAACAAGGCCATGAACGCGGCCAGTAACACGCATGTCAGCATGACGAGGCAGAGGAGGCCGATGAGGCGGAGGACGACGAACTTCGCCGAAACGGTGGGGGCATGGGGTGACGCCCCTGCTTCCAGATCCGGCTCCATGGCAGAGAGACGAGACGGGACGGGACAAATTCTGGCAGTTTACGCGCGTGCATGTGTTGTCGGATAGGGTTTATTGACGGGAGTTTAGCGTATATCTGCTGGAGTGCATCTCTTTTTTTTTTAGTATCAGTACAGACACAAGCGCTCATATACACGCGCATACACTCATCCCTATGAACGCACACACGCACACCCTACCCCTATGAGCACCTCCGAGAGACTGAGCCGGCATATCATTTTGAGATTTACGAAGTCACCGTAGGCGCCTCGTCGTCGACGGAAACGTCTCCTCCCACTGAAAGCGCATCGCAGGAAATCCTGAAATAAATTCAAGAATAATACGAGCACCAGGATTTGAACCCTGATGGGTTGGGAATACCACTGTCCACCTAACCAACTCAACCACAGATTGGTTCGCAGTGCATCTCTTTTTTTGAAGCCGTGCTGGAGTGCATCTTTCGTTTCGTTTTCTCCGGCCATTGTGGAGATGTCCATCTACTTACAAAGGCTCCGGAGTCGATAGCGTCTCGAACGTGCTCCGAAGTCCGGTGGTGGTCATGCTGTGAACTAGCCGGTTGCATCACGCGAGGGCTTTCTTTTTTTCACTAGTAAAAAGGCAGTGCGTTGCAACGGGTGAAAATCAATATCACACGTCTTTGTCGTTTCGCAGCTTATCCTCTTTCACGCCTTTGTCCATGATAGTTATGTCTACGTGATCACAATAAACCGAAATGTGATCAATCCCAAGATGATGTGCTAATCCACCACATAACGCACTATCTATGTAGGCTAGCATTAACAAACTCATCCAGAATCAGTTATCACACATGGATATCATTAATAGCTAGTGACCAATAGATGAAGAGGTTAAAATTATCACTCGGCCGGCTCCAACACAAGAGTGTTTAAAATCCTGAGCAAATTAACATGCACAATCATACGGCCCTAGCAGCTACATTGTTTTATACTTTTCTTAATGTCCGACTCTAGGTTATGTGTCGATGCCAGGAAGTAGCCTGAACGATGCAAAAACTGCCATGGTTTTATTTCTAGCGCCCGCATTGGACGTGCCCTAACCATGTTTCAAGTGGCAAAAAATACTTAAATTTCTGGAAAAAAAAACTAAGTTGGCATTTCTGAACTCTTCTTGATCATCTACATATATTTGATTGGGTGCCTCCCACAGCTCAGAAGCAAAAGAGCAATCGTGGCGAGGCAACATATGTTTGTTATGCCGTGGACATCTTATTGCAGAGATGAAGAAGCTCGTCGATCTGCATGGGTTTGTTCCATTGAAAACTGAGTGTAATAAAAATAAACTTGCCTGGTCGACACAACCGACAATGGATCCGCTAGCAACAATGATGATTTGAAGAGGACGTCAAGGAAGTGGAAAAAAATAAAAACGCATAGCCATGAGTATATACGCTTTCTTAAACAAAGCAGAAAAAAAAACATCAATACAGGAACCACACTCAACACAAAAAGTCTGCGTACGTGAACCCGGCTGGTCATTGTAACCATTCTTTGCACCAATCAGTGCCCTCATTTATGCCTGCCTCCCCATGCAACGTACGTAGTTAATTCTTCCCCTCATTTATTTTCTTTATTTCTGTCAAGTTCCTTCTTTTACTTTCATATATACTCCAGAAGGCTTTCATTCCCTTTCTTTATGTATGTCATCCATTTTTCTCTTTCCATCCCTTTCCTTCCTTATTTCTTCTCTTTCCCTCCATTTCCCTCCTTCTTTTATTTTCATATATATAAGGCGTTTATTCCCTTCCTTAATTATGTCCTCCATTTTATTACATTTCCTTATTTCTATGACCTTGTTTCTCTTCCCTTCTTTTATTTCTCGTATAATTAGCCTCATCTCATCATTCTTTAGTCGATCCAAGGCTGCTTGGTGATGTAGTACAACACATAGACCTATAAAAATTAGTGGAATTTAATTTATTTTTTTGAGAGTTGCCAACACTTTATTCATCTAGTTGGGCATTAAGCGGGATACATGAAGGGTCATGGGGTTGAATAAGCCACAGATGGCGACCCTGATCAACTAATAAAGAGTGTTTGGCAAGGTTGTGTGCATCAGTATTTGATGGTCTACCTTCGAAAAAGAAGTTACAAGAATTGAAAGAGGATCTACGCCTACAAATCTCCTTGATGATTTTCATATAAGCTCCGCCCTGTCATCTTTGAATGTCATCAACTACTGTTTTACAGTCACTTGCCACCACAAAATCCTGAAGTGAAAGGTCTTTTGCAAGTGCAAGTGCTTCTCGGCAAGCTATGGCTTCAACAACTGAAGAATCGGTAACTCCTGAAATCACCAAAGCCGACGAGCCCAAGTACAAGCCCGTACTATCTCGACACACTGCCGCAACTGCTGATGTTCCTGTGTTAGAGAGTCCCACATCTACACTGATTTTCATGTGCCCACTCGGAGGTGGCGTCCAACCCGAACCTGGCTGGGCTGGCACCCGAACTGATGGCCTCAGAATCGCCCTACGAGACAGCTCATTAATGGTATCCAACTCTGTTATGAAGTGTTTCACAAACTTGTGCGTTGCCAACGGACTTTGATAGATTTCCTCATGAATCGCCTTGCGCCTAGCTGTCTAAATTGCCCATAAGGTGACTGCCATCTCCATGAACTGTGCATATGATAAAGTTTCACGAGCATGAAATAACCAAAGTTTGCCAGTAGGTTCCCTAATATCAGCCATCACTTCCACTGTCTCCTCATCAGCCAACGCCCAAACACAACGAGCTATCGAACACTCCAGTAAAGAGTGCCTCCATGAATCCATGCTACCACACATTTGGCAATTATCAACGATATTCATATGCCTGTGCTTCCTCACATCATCTGTCGGCAAAGACTGCCTAGCGAGTCTCCACATGAACGTTTTAAATTTTTGAAGGGACCTTGATATTCCAGAGTGAACACCATCCCTTTTCCTCTTGTGCCGGATTTGAGTTAGATGCCCGCCCTTCAAGCAAGTCCTCTCCTCTTCTCTTTGTTTCTGCTAGTAGTTTATATGCTGATTTCACCGAGAAAAGACCTTTCTTTTCATACTGCCATGCCCAAACATCTGCCATAGGAGTGGTGCACAACGGTATGTTCTTGATCGCCTGAACATCAACTGGCAAAAAGTACTGCTGCAGAAGATTGGCTCGCCATGACACAATTGTGTTGTCGATCAGGTCCGCCACCAGAGTTGGAGAATTCAGTGACAAGCATGCAATTGGTTTCATTGAAGTGTCCCTAGGAATCCAATTTTGAGACCATATATGCGTGGAACTCCCGTCACCTATCCTGCGAATCAAACCTTGCGCTAGCATATCTCTCCCTTCAATCAAAGAACGCCAAACCTGAGAAGGATGAGAGCCCACTCCAGCATCCAAAATGCTTGTCATTGGATAATAAATTGCCTTGAGTAGCTTTGCACAGAGGGAGTCAGGCATAGTCAGTAGACGCCATGCCTGTCAGGCTAATAATGCTAGATTAAAAAGTTCAAGATCTCGGAACCCTAGTCCTCCATCCTTTTTTGGTTGCGTCATTGTATGCCAAGAGACCCAATGCGGCTTCCGCTTGCCCTCTTTGCTCCCCCAAAAGAATTGGCGTATAAGCTTGTTTAAGTGTTCACACAGCCCCCTTGGGAGCTTAAAACATGACATGGAAAATACTGGGACTGCTTGCGCCACTGATTTGATTAAAATTTCTTTACCCGCTGCAGATATTGCTTTCTTAATCCACCCCTTCACCTTACTCCAAAGCCTATCCTTAAGATATTTGAAAGCCCCTGTTTTACTAGTTCCAATATCAGATGGCATGCCTAGATATTTTTCATTAAGAGTTTCAGTATGCACATTGAGTATACCCTTGACCTCCTGCCTGGTAGACTCTGGACATCCTTTACTGAAAAAGACAGAGGACTTACTACTATTGATCCTTTGACCTGACGCTTCACAGTAACAATTCAGTAAGTTTGACACCTCCCTCGCCCCTGCACCATTTGCCTTGAAAAACAGCAGGCTATCATCAGCGAATAAAAGGTGGTTAACCGGAGGCGCTGAAGGAGCCACCTGAATTCCACCAATTTGCGACGACTGATCTCTGGATTTGAGGAGGCCTGAAAGGCCCTCCGCTGCCAACAAGAAAAGGTAGGGCGATATTGGGTCTCCCTGCCGAATACCCCTGGTAGGTTTAAAATCCTCAAGTTTTTCCCATTGAATAAAACAGAAAAAGAGACCCACCTTCTCCCATGACCAATTAGTGGAATTTAATTGAAAGGGGCAAGGTGGGACTATAATATATTTACGTGATATTAACTGGGCTAGCCCAACTGTTTCTGTGGCCCACCTTCTCCCGTGACCAAGCCCACCCCCTCCTCACGTTATCCTCACAGCCTCTCTCTCTCTTCTCACCACACACCTGTGCGCCGCCAGCCAGGGGAGAGGCCCCGATGCGCTTGCGCTACGCCCCGCCGGCGCCCATGGCTATCACCGCCACTGGCCTCGCCTTCCTCCCGTCACCGCCTTGTCCATGTCTCCCCTCCGTTTCCCTTTCTCGCGCCTCTCCTGATGCCCTTCTACAGCCGCCCGAGCCGTTGGCGCATCCGCCGATGACCTCCCGCATCGTCAAGCATCCTCCACCTCCTGCTTTCTCGCCGTCCGAGTCGTCGGCACGTCCGTCGATGACCTCCCGCGCCGTCAAGCATCCTCCAACTCCTGCTTTCTCTGGCCGCCGACCACGAACACCGCAGTGAGCATGGGGTCCTCTGACCCAAGCCACTGCCTCCTGCAGTCCACCATCACCAGAGCGCCTCTTGGCTGAGCCCGCCCGAGCCACCTCGTCGCCCGCTCCTGCAGAAGACCGGCGACCCCCCCCCCCCCCCCCCCCCCCCCCCCCCGCGATATCCAGCGGCTTGCCGCGGCCGCAAAGTCAAGGGGTTTAATTTTAAAAGGAAAAAAGTTTCGCTTTCCCCACTTAATGATATACTGCGGGTTCAATTACCTAAAAGTATAGGGACTTATTAGCAAAAGCGTCGCGACGGTGAGACAGACTCAACCCGTGCTTTATTATTAAAGAAAAGATTATAAATACTTACTCTCTCCGTAAAGAAATATAAGAGTATTTAGATCACTAAATTAATGATTTAAACACTTCTATATTTCTTTACAGAGGGAGTATCTAACAAACTCTCATCTAACTCATAGGTCGTTTGTGTTAAAAAAAACTCATGTCATATGATTTTACACGGAAATTACGTGGGGATCTTTTCATTTTCTTTTTTCATACTAATGTCCTTCACATAAGACCTGATTAATCATCATCTAGATGAAAGCTAGCCATACCTTATAAATTAATGGAAATACTAATGCCCTGGCAATTTTGCAACTCGTCCACACGCGTGGATCATCGTCCAGTGCAGTTTGCACGAATCTTGACACATTGAGACCGAATTTGCATGCCACGTAGGACGGAGTTGGTGTGTGTGGGCATTGGAGAGTTTGCCCACACACACCCCGCACCATGCTGTATGGGCGAACTAGTTTCTGCCCACACAGCCACCACCTAGTCCATGGGCGTGTGGGCGAACTATTTTTCGCCCACACAACACTCCTACGTTGTGGATGGCAACTGCAGTTACGCGAATGTGGCAACTAGGTAAACACATGGCAACTGTGATTCTTTTGCTAGACGGCAACTACAGTTGCGCGTACGTGGCGGCAACTAGATAAACACACATGGCAACTGTGATTAACCATACATGGCAACTATGGTTGGATCACACGTGATAACTAGGTAAACACACATGGCAACTACTGTTTGATCATATGTGGCAAGTAGTTAATCACACACGGCAACTACGGTTTGATTACACGCGACAACTATCATAAATTAGACATGGCAACTATAGTTAACCAAAACAGATAGAGTTGCCATGCTTATACAATTACACTTGCCATCTCGAATAACCATATCTGCCATCCAGGGTGGCAACTAAATCCTCATCCCGCGGGTACCTAACTGTTTGGGAACGTAGTAATTTTAAAAAAAAATCCTACGCACACACAAGATCATGGTGATGCGTAGCAACGAGAGGGGAAGAGTGTTGTCCACGTACCCTCATAGATCGTAAGCGGAAGCGTTATGACAACGCGGTTCTTGTAGTCGTACGTCTTCACGATCGACCGATCCTAGTACCGAAAGTACGGCACCTCCGCGATCGACCTCGACGTCCCACGAACTCTCGATCCAGCTGAGTGTCGAGGGAGAGCTTCGTCAGCACGACGGCGTGATGACGGTGACGATGATGCTACCGTCGCAGGGCTTCGCCTAAGCACTACGATGATATGACTGATACGTCTCTGTCGTATCTATAATTTTTTATTCTTCCATGCCAATATTCTACAACTTTCATATACTCTTGACAACTTTTTATACTATTTTTGGGACTAACATATTGATCCAATGCCCAGTGTCAGTTCCTGTTTGTTGCATGTTTTTATTTCGCAGAAAATCCATATCAAACGGAGTCCAAACGGAATAAAAACGGACGGAGAATATTTTTGGAATATTTGTGAAATATGGGAAGAAGAATCAACGCGAGAAGGTGCCCGAGGGGGCCACGAGGCAGGGGGCACGCCTGCCCCCTGGGCGCGCCCCTGACCCTCGTGGGCCCCCGTAAGGCGGTTGCTGCTCTTCTTTGGCCGCAAGAAAGCTAATTTTTGGAGAAAAATCTGGGCGAAGGTTTCAATCCAATCGGAGTTACGGATCTCCGGATATATAAGAAACGATGAAAGGGCAGAATCCTAGAGCGCAGAAACAGAGAGAGACAGATCCAATCTCGGAGGGGCTCTCGCCCCTCCAATGCCATGGAGGCCATGGACCAGAGGGGAAACCCTTCTCCCTGAAGGAAATATGCCCTAGAGGCAATAATAAAGTTATTATTTATTTCCTTATTTCATGATAAATGTTTATTATTCATGCTAGATTTGTATTAACCGGAAACATGATACATGTGTGAATACATAGACAAACATAGTGTCACTAGTATGCCTCTACTTGACTAGCTCGTTGATCAAAGATGGTTATGTTTCCTAACCATAGACATGAGTTGTCATTTGATTAAACGGGGTCACATCATTACGAGAATTATGTGATTGACTTGACCCATTCCGTTAGCTTAGCACTTGATCGTTTAGTTTGTTGCTATTGCTTTCTTCATGACTTATACATGTTCCTATGACTATGAGATTATGCAACTCCCGTTTACCGGAGGAATACTTTGTGTGCTACCAAACGTCACAACGTAACTGGGTGATTATAAAGGTGCTCTACAGGTGTCTGCGAAGGTACTTGTTGAGTTGGCATATTTCGAGATTAGGATTTGTCACTCCGATTTTCGGAGAGGTATCTCCGGGCCCACTCGGTAATGCACATCACTATAAGCCTTGCAAGCATTGTAACTAATGAGTTAGTTGCAGGATGATGCATTACGGAACGAGTAAAGAGACTTGCCGGTAACGAGATTGAATTAGGTATTGAGATACCGACGATCGAATCTCGGGCAAGTAGCATACCGATGACAAAGGGAACAACGTATGTTGTTATGCGGTTCGACCGATAAAGATCTTCGTAGAATATGTAGGAGCCAATATGGGCATCCAGGTTCCGCTATTGGTTATTGACCAGAGAAATGTCCCGGTCATGTCTACATAGTACTCGAACCCGTAGGGTCCGCATGCTTAACGTTCGTTGACGATATAGTATTTATGAGTTATGTATGTTGGTAACCGAATGTTGTTCGGAGTTCCAGATAAGATCATGGACATGACGAGGAACTCCGGAATGGTCCGGAGATAAAGTTTGATATATGGGATAATAGTGTTTGGTCTCCGGAAGGGTTCCGGAATTCAACGGAAGGGGTTATGGATGTTTCCCGAAATGTTTGGGTATGAGAACACTTTATTTGGGCCAAAGGGGAAAGCCCACAAGGTTTTTGGAAAGCGCAAAAGGAAGTTTTGCGGAGTCTAGGGGCCAGACGCCAGGGTCCAGACGCCGGGAACCCTAGCGTTTGGCCCTGGAGTCCGAGAAGGACTCTTGCCTTTCGGGTGAAACCGACTTTGTGGAGGCTTTACTCAAAGTTTCGACCCCAGGGCTCAACATATAAATAGAGGGGTAGGGCTAGCATCCAAGACACATCAAGAAACACCAAGTCGTGTGCCGGCTACCCCGTCCCCTCTAGTTTATCCTCCGTCATAGTTTTTGTAGTGCTTAGGCGAAGCCCTGCGGAGATTGTTCTTCACCAACACCGTCACCACGCCGTCATGCTGCCGAAACTCATCTACTACTTCGCCCCTCTTGCTGGATTGAGAAGGAGAGGACGTCATCGAGCTGAACGTGTGCTGAACGCGGAGGTGCCGTACGTTCGGTACTTGATCGGGACGGATCGTGAAGGTGTACAACTACATCAACCGCGTTGATAAACGCTTCCGCTTACGGTCTACGAGGGTACGTAGACAACACTCTCCCCTCTCGTTGCTATGCATCACCATGATCCTGCATGTGCATAGGAATTTTTTTGAAATTACTACGTTCCCCAACAGTGGCATCCGAGCCTGGTTTATGCGTAGATGTTATATGCACGAGTAAAACACAAGTGAGTTGTGGGCGATACAAGTCATACTTCTTACCAGCATGTCATACTTTGGTTCGGCGGTATTGTTGGATGAAGCAGCCCGGACCGACATTACGCGTACGCTTACGCGAGACTAGTTCTACCGACGTGCTTTGCACATCGGTGGCAGGCAGTGTCAGTTTTTCCAAGTTTAGTTGAACCGAGTGTGGCTATGCCCGGTCCTTGAGAAGGTTAAAACAACACTAACTTGACGAACTATCGTTGTGGTTTTGATGTGTAGGTAAGAATGGTTCTTGCTCAACCCATAGCAGCCACGTAAAACTTACAACAATAAAGTAGAGGACGTCTAACTTGTTTTTGTAGGGCATGTTGTGATGTGATATGGTCAAGACATGATGCTATATTTATTGTATGAGATGATCATGTTTTGTAACGGAGTTATCGGCAACTGGCAGGAGCCATATGGTTGTCGCTTTATTGTATGCAATGCAATCGCCCTATAATTGCTTTACTTTATCACTAAGCGGTAGCGATAGTCGTAGAAGCAATAGTTGGCGAGACGACAATGATGCTACGATGGAGATCAAGGTGTCACGCTGGTGACGATGGTGATCATGACGGTGCTTCGGAGATGGAGATCACAAGCGCAAGATGATGATGGCCATATCATATCACTTATATTGATTGCATGTGATGTTTATCCTTTATGCATCTTATTTTGCTTTGTTTGACGGTAGCATTATAAGATGATCTCTCACTAAATTTCAAGATAAAATTGTTCTCCCTGAGTATGCACCGTTGCCAAAGTTCGTCGTGCCGAGACACCACGTGATGATCGGGTATGATAAGCTCTACGTCCATCTACAACGGGTGCAAGCCAGTTTTGCACACGCAGAATACTCGGGTTAAACTTGACGAGCCTAGCATATGCAGATATGGCCTCGGAACACTGAGACCGAAAGGTCGAGCGTGAATCATATAGTAGATATGATCAACATAATGATGTTCACCATTGAAAACCACTCCATTTCACGTGATGATCGGTTATGGTTTAGTTGATATGGATCAAGTGATCACTTAGATGATTAGAGGGATGTCTATCTAAGTGGGAGTTCTTGAACTTAAATTTATCATGAACTTAGTACCTGATAGTATTTTGCTTATCTATGTTGTTGTAGATAGATGGCCTGTGCTGTTGTTCCGTTGAATTTTAATGCGTTCCTTGAGAAAGCAAAGTTGAAAGATGATGGTAGCAATTACACGGACTGGGTCTGTAACTTGAGGATTATCCTCATTGTTGCACAGAAGAATTACGTCCTGAAAGCACCGCTAAGTGCCAAACCTGCTGCAGGAGCAACACCAGATGTTATGAACGTCTGGCAGAGCAAAGTTGATGACTACTCGATAGTTCAGTGTGCCATGCTTTATGGCTTAGAACCGGGACTTCAACGACGTTTTTAACGTCATGGAGCATATGAGATGTTCCAGGAGTTGAAGTTAATATTTCAAGCAAATGCCCGGATTGAGAGATATGAAGTCTCCAATAAGTTCTATAGCTGCAAGATGGAGGAGAATAGTTCTGTCAGTGAGCATATACTCAAAATGTTTGGGTATCATAATCACTTGACTCAACTGGGAGTTAATCTTCCTGTTGATAGTGTCATTGACAGAGTTCTTCAATCACTGCCACGAAGCTACAAAAGCTTCGTGATGAACTATAATATGCAAGGGATGAATAAGACAATTCCTGAGCTCTTCGCGATGCTAAAGGCTGCGGAGGTAGAAATCAAAAAGGAGCATCAAGTGTTGATGGTTAACAAAACCACCAGTTTTAAGAAAAAGGGTAAAGGGAAGAAGAAGGGAACTTCAAGAAGAACGGCAAAAAAGTTGCTGCTCAGGAGAAGAAACCCAAGTCTGGACCTAAGCCTGAGACTGAGTGCTTCTACTGCAAACAGACTGGTCATTGGAAGCGGAACTGCCCCAAGTATTTGGCGGATAAGAAGGATGGCAAGGTGAACAAAGGTATATGTGATATACATGTTATTGATGTGATCGCCGTAGCACCTGGGTATTTGATACTAGTTTTGTTGCTAATATTTGCAACTCGAAACAGGGACTACGGATTAAGTGAAGACTGGCTAAGGACGAGGTGACGATGCGCGTGGGAAATGGTTCCAAAGTCGATGTGATCGCCGTCGGCACGCTACATCTACATCTACCTTCAGGATTAGTTTTAGACCTAAATAATTGTTATTTGGTGCCAGCGTTAAGCATGAACATTATATCTGGATCTTGTTTGATGTGAGACGGTTATTCATTTAAATCTGAGAATAATGGTTGCACTATTTATATGAGTAATATCTTTTATGGTCATGGACCCTTGAAGAGTGGTCTATTTTTGTTAAATCTCGGTAGTAGTGATACACATATTCATAATGTTGAAGCCAAAAGATGCAGAGTTGATAATGATAGTGCAACTTATTTGTGGCACTGCCGTTTGGGTCATATTGGTATAAAGCGCATGAAGAAACTCCATACCGATGGACTTTTTGAATCACTTGATTATGACTCACTTGGTACTTGTGAACTGTGCCTTATGGGCAAGATGACTAAAACGCCGTTCTCTGGAACTATGGAGCGAGTAACAGATTTGTTGGAAATCATACATACTGATGTATGTGGTCCGATGAATATTGAGGCTCATGACGGGTATCATTATTTTCTCACCTTCGCAGATGATTTGAGCAGACATGGGTATATCTACTTAATGAAACATAAGTCTGAAACATTTGAAAAGTTCAAAGAATTTCAGAGTGAAGTGGAAAAGCATCGTAACAAGAAAATAAAGTTTCTACGATCTGATCGTGGAGGAGAATATTTGAGTTATGAGTTTGGCCTACATTTGAAACAATGCGGAATAGTTTCGCAACTCACGCCACCCGGAACACCACAGCGTAATGGTGTGTTCGAACGTCGTAATCGTACTTTACTAGATATGGTGCGATCTATGATGTCTCTTACTGATTTACTGCTATCGTTTTGGGGTTATGCTTTAGAGACGGCTGCATTCACGTTAAATAGGGCACCATCAAAATCCGTTGAGACGACGCCTTATGAACTATGGTTTGGCAAGAAACCAAAGTTGTCGTTTCTTAAAGTTTGGGGCTGCGATGCTTATGTGAAAAAGCTTCAATCTGATAAGCTCGAACCCAAATCAAAGAAATATGTCTTCATAGGACACCCAAAGGAAACTGTTGGGTACACCTTCTATCACAGATCCGAAGGCAAGACATTCGTTGCTAAGAATGGATCCTTTCTAGAGAAGGAATTTCTCTCGAAAGAAGTGAGTGGGAGGAAAGTAGAACTTGATGAGGTAACTGTACCTGCTCCCTTATTGGAAAGTAGTTCATCACAGAAACCGGTTCCTGTGACATCTACACCAATTAGTGAGGAAGCTAATGATGATGATCATGAAACTTCAGATCAAGTTACTACCGAACCTCGTAGGTCAACCAGAGTAAGATCCGCACCAGACTGGTACGGTAATCCTGTTCTGGAGGTCATGTTACTTGACCATGACGAACCTACGAACTATGAGGAAGCGATGATGAGCCCAGATTCCACAAAATGGCTTGAGGCCATGAAATCTGAGATGGGATCCATGTATGAGAACAAAGTGTGGACTTTGGTTGACTTGCCCAATGATCGGCAAGCCATTGAGAATAAATGGATCTTCAAGAAGAAGACTGACGCTGACGGTAATGTTACTATCTATAAAGCTCGACTTGTTGCGAAAGGTTTTCGACAAGTTCAAGGAGTTGACTACGATGAGACCTTCTCACCTGTAGCAATGCTTAAGTCTGTCCGAATCATGTTAGCTATTGCCGCATTTTATGATTATGAAATTTGGCAAATGGATGTAAAGACTGCATTCCTAAGTGGATTTGTAGAAGAAGAGTTGTATATGATGCAACCTGAAGGTTTTATCGATCCAAAGGGTACTAACAAAGTGTGCAAGCTCCAGCGACCCATTTATGGACTGGTGCAAGCATCTCGGAGTTGGAACAAACGTTTTGATAGTGTGATCAAGGCATATGGTTTTATATAGACTTTTGGAGAAGCCTGTATTTACAAGAAAGTGAGTGGGAGCTGTGTAGCATTTCTAATATTATATGTGGCTGACATATTATTGATTGGAAATGATATAGAATTTCTGGATAGCATAAAAGGATACTTGAATAAGAGTTTTTCAATGAAAGACCTCGGTGAAGCTGCTTACATATTAGGCATCAAGATCTATAGAGATAGATCAGGACGCTTAATTGGACTTTCACAAAGCACATACCTTGACAAAGTTTTGAAGAAGTTCAAAATGGATCAGGCAAAGAAAGGGTTCTTGCCTGTGTTACAAGGTGTGAAGTTGAGTAAGACTCAATGCTCGACCACTGCAGAATATTGAGAGAAAATGAAAGATGTTCCCTATGCTTCAGCCATAGGCTCTATCATGTATGCAATGCTATGTACCAGACCTGATGTGTGCTTTGATATTAGTCTAGCAGGGAGGTACCAAAATAATCTAGGAGTGGATCACTGGACAGCGGTCAAGAACATCCTGAAATACCTGAAAAGGACTAAGGATATGTTTCTCATTTATGGAGGTGACAAAGAGCTCATCATAAATGGTTACGTTGATGCAAGCTTTGACACTGATCCGGATGATTCTAAATTGCAAACCAGATACGTGTTTTTATTGAACGGTGGAGCTGTCAGTTGGAGCAGTTCTAAACAGAGCGTCGTGGCGGGATCTACATGTGAAGCGGAGTACATTGCTGCTTCAGAAGCAGCGAATGAAGGAGTCTAGATGAAGGAGTTCATATCCGATCTAGGTGTCATACCTAGTGCATCGGGTCCAATGAAAATCTTTTGTGACAATACTGGTGCAATTGCCTTGGCAAAGGAATCCAAATTTCACAAGAGAACCAAGCACATCAAGAGACGCTTCAACTCCATCCGGGATCAAGTCCAGGTGGGAGACATAGAAGCAAGATACATACGGATCTGAATGTTGCAAACCCGTTGACTAAGCCTCTTCCACGAGCAAAACATGATCAGCACCAAGGCTCCATGGGTGTTAGAATCATTACTGTGTACTCTAGATTATTGACTCTAGTGCAAGTGGGAGACTGAAGGAAATATGCCCTAGAGGCAATAATAAAGTTATTATTTATTTCCTTATTTCATGATAAATGTTTATTATTCATGCTAGAATTGTATTAACCGGAAACATGATACATGTGTGAATACACAGACAAACATAGTGTCACTAGTATGCCTCTACTTGACTAGCTCATTGATCAAAGATGGTAATGTTTCCTAACCATAGACATGAGTTCTCATTTGATTAAACGGTATCACATCATTAGGAGAATGATGTGATTGGCTTGACCCATTCTGTTAGCTTAGCACTTGATCGTTTAGTTTGTTGCTGTTGCTTTCTTCATGACTTATACGTGTTCCTATGACTATGAGATTATGCAACTCCCGTTTACCGGAGGAACACTTTGTGTGCTACCAAACATCACAACGTAACTGGGTGATTATAAAGGTGCTCTGCAAGTGTCCCTGAAGGTACTTGTTGAGTTGGCGTATTTCGAGATTAGGATTTGTCACTCCGATTGTCGGAGAGGTATCTCCGGGCCCACTCGGTAATGCACATCACTATAACACTTGCAAGCATTGTAACTAATGATTTAGTTGTGGGATGATGCATTACGGAAGAGTAAAGAGACTTGCCGGTAACGAGATTGAACTAGGTATTGAGATACCGACGATCGAATCTCGGGCAAGTAACATACCGATGACAAAGGGAACAACGTATGTTGTTATGCGGTTTGACCGATAAAGATCTTCGTAGAATACGTAGGAGCCAATATGGGCATCCAAGTTCCGCTATTGGTTATTGACCAGAGAAATGTCTCGGTCATGTCTACATAGTTCTCAAACCCGTAGGGTCCACACGCTTAACGTTCGTTGACGATATAGTATTTATGAGTTATGTATGTTGGTAACCGAATGTTGTTCGGAGTTCCGGATAAGATCACGGACATGACGAGGAACTCCGGAATGGTCCGGAGATAAAGTTTGATATATGGGATAATAGTGTTTGGTCTCTGGAAGGGTTCCGGAATTCACCGGAAGGGGTTCTGGATGTTTCTCGAAATGTTTGGGTACGAGAACACTTTATTTGGGCCAAAGGGGAAAGCCCACGAGGTTTTTTGAAAGAGCAAAAGGAAGTTTTGCGGAGTCCAGGGGCCAGACGCCAGGGCGTCTGGGTCCAGATGCCGGGAACACTGGCGTCTGGCCCTAGAGTCCGAGAAGGACTCTTGCCTTTCGAGTGAAACCGACTTTGTGGAGGCTTTTACTCCAAGTTTCGACCCCAAGGCTCAACATATAAATAGAGGGTAGGGCTAGCACCCAAGACACATCAAGAAACACCAAGCCATGTGCCGCCTACCCTGTCCCCTCTAGTTTATCCTCCGTCATAGTTTTCGTAGTGCTTAGGCGAAGCCCTGCGGAGATTGTTCTTCACCAACACCATCACCACGCCGTCGTGCCGCCGGAACTCATCTACTACTTCGCCCCTCTTGCTGGATCGATAAGGCGAGGACGTCACCGAGCTGAACGTGTGCTGAACGCGGAGGTGACGTACGTTCGGTACTTGATCAGGACGGATCGTGAAGGTGTACGACTACATCAACCGCATTGATAAACGCTTCCGCTTACGGTCTACGAGGGTACGTAGACAACACTCTCCCCTCTAGTGTCTATGCATCACCATGATCCTGCATGTGCGTAGGAATTTTTTTGAAATTACTATGTTCCCCAACACTCCCACCTAGGGAGAAGGTCAAGGAAGAATAATAAGAAGGGGGGCTCTCTCCCCTCGCTTCCAGTGGCGCCGGAACGCAGCCGGGGGCCATCATCATCAACGCAATCTACACCAACACCTCCGCCATCTTCACCAACATCTCCATCACCTTCCCCCCTCTATCTACATCGGTCCACTCTCCGCAACCCACTGTACCCTCTACTTGAACATGGTGCTTTATGCTTCATATTATTATCCAATGATGTGTTGCCATCCTATGATGTCTGAGTCGATTTTTGTTGTCCTATCGGTGATTGGTGAATTACTATGATTGATTTAATTTGCTTGTGGTTATGTTGTTGTCCTTTGGTGCCCATCATATGAGCACGCACGTGGATCACACCATATGGTTAGTTGTATGTTGATAGGACTATGTATTGGAGGGCAAGAGTGACAGAAGCTTCAACCTAGCATAGAAATTGATGCATACGGGATTGAAGGGGGACCAATATATCTTAATGCTATGGTTGGGTTTTACCTTAATAAACGTTAGTAGTTGTGGATGCTTGCTAATAGTTCCAATCATAAGTGCATGGAATTCCAAGTCAGGGATGACATGCTAGCAGTGGCCTCTCCCACATAAAACTTGTTATCGGTCTAGTAAAGTAGTCAATTGCTTAGGGACAATTTCGCAACTCCTACCACCACTTTTCCACACTCGCTATACTAAATTTATTGCTTATTTATCTAAATAGACCCTAGCTTTTATTTACGTGCACTTTATATTCTTGCAAACCTATCACGTTACACCTACAAAGTACTTATAGTTTCATACTTGTTCTAGGTAAAGCGAACGTTAAGCGTGCGTAGAGTTGTATCGGTGGTCGATAGAACTTGAAGGAATATTTGTTCATCCTTTAGCTCCTCATTGGGTTCGACACTCTTACTTATCGAAAGAGGCTACAATTGATCCCTTATACTTGTGGGTTATCAAGACCTTTTTCTGGCACCGTTGCGGGGGAGTTATAGCGTGGGGTGAATATTCTTGTGTGTGCTTATTTGTTTTATCACTAAGTAGTTTTTATTTTGTGCTCTTGTTTTCTATCTTTAGTTTATGGTTAGGAAACGCAAAATGCCAAAAAATTTAGTTGTACATACTACACCAATGGTTGAAGAACCACTCAAAATCTATCACACTCTTGAAGCTTTTTACTTGGATCATCTTCGATCCCTATGTGCTCGTGCTGAAACCCCAACTAGCTTTAGATGAGCATGCTTGTTATGTGCGACACCGCTTATCTCAAAAAGGGAAACTTTTACTGGATCAAATTCATTGTTTGCAATGCTATGCTTGAAATTTATGTGAAATATATGATTTTACTTGTTGTTCCGAAGACCCTAAGAAACACCTTCCCTACCAATGTGAGTTTAGTAATAATGGAATTGTATCTTCGTATGCTAAGGGTGTTTATAATTACTATGATGTTCAACAAATTGAAGAATTTGTTGCTTTTAAGGGTGCTTATGAAATTGCTTCATTTATTGGAAAGTATGATGCTACTCTTTACAAATCCGAAAAATTTGCCATACTTAAATATTGCTATGATAATTTTGCTTCTAATCCTTATATTAAACCATATATTGAGGACTCCTCCGCTGTCCAAGAAGAGATTAATATTTTGCAGGAGTCTATGGAAGAAGAAATTAATGACATTATGAGCTCATTGGATGAAAAAGATGAGGAGGAGAGTGAAGAACAAAAGGAGGAAGAGTGGATTGATCACCCATGCCCACCTTCTAATGAGAGTAACTCTTCAAGTCATACATTGTTTAATTTCCCTTCATGCTTACCGAAGGATGATTGCTATGATGACTGTTATGATCCCGTGGATTCTCTTGAAATATCCCTTTTTGATGATGCTTGCTATGCTTGTGGCCAAGATGCCAATATGAATTATGCTTATGGAGATGAACTTGCTATAGTTCCTTATGTTAAACATGAAATTGTTGCTAGTGCACCCACGCATGATAGTCCTTTTATCTTTTTGAATTCTCCCAACTACACTATATCGGAGAAGTTTACCCTTATTAAGGATTATATTGATGGGTTGCGTTTTACTATTACACATGATGATTTTGATAGATATAATATGCATGTGCTTGCTGCTCCTACTTGCAATTATTATGAGAGAGGAACTACATCTCCGCCTCTTTATGTTTCCAACACGAAAAAATTGCAAGAAACTGTTTATACTTTGCATTGGCCTTTACTTTGTGTGCATGAATTGTTCTTTTATGGCATGCCGATGCATAGGAAGAGAGTTAGACTTCGTCATTACATGATGTATGTTACTTTGTGTTCACTACTAAATTACAAATCATTGTTAATTAAAATTGGCTTTGATATACCTTGGGATCCGGGTGGATCCATTACTTGAGCACCATATGCCTAGCTTAATGGCTTTAAAGAAAGCGCTGTCAGGGAGACAACCCGGAAGTTTTAGAGAGTCATTTATTTCTGTTGTGTGATTTTATAAGGTTTAAAAATAAAAATAATGTGCCAAGGTTTTCCTTTAGGATGTTTACAATGCTTGTTGGTTTGGGCAGTGCAGGACAGAAACTTTGGCTGTAGTGCGCTATTTTACATTTTTTTACTGGACCATCAAACGGTTCTGAAACTTTTTGCACTGTCTTTATATACAAATTGTTTATTTTTACTAATTTGTGTATAATTTTTGGAGTACCAGAAGTATGGTGAATGTTCAGATTACTACAGACTGTCCTGTTTAAGACAGATTCTGTTTTTGATGCATAGTTTGCTTGTTTTGATGGAACTATCGATTCGTATCAGTGGATTAAGCCATGGAAAAATTATATTACAGTAGATATAATTAAAAAACAAAATATGAATTGGTTTGCAACAGTACTTAGAGTAGTGATTTGCTTTATTATACTAACGGATCTTACCGAGTTTTCTGTTGAGTTTTGTGTGGATGAAGTGTTCGAAGATCGAGGATGTCTCGATGTGAGGAGAATAAGGAGGGGCAAGAGCTCAAGCTTGGGGATGCCCAAGGTACCCCAAGTAATTATTCAAGGAGACTCAAGCGTCTAAGCTTGGGGATGCCCCGGAAGGCATCCCATCTTTCTTCAACAAGTATCGGTATGTTTTCGGATTCGTTTTGTTCACGCGATATGTGCAAATCTTGGAGCATCTTTTGCATTTAGTTTTTATTTTTCTTTTATGCACCATGCTGGTATGAGATAGTCCTTGGTTTATTTACAGAATGCTCTTTGCACTTCACTTAAATCTTTTGAGTATGGCTATATAGAATGCTTCATGTGCTTCGCTTATATCATTTGAAGTTTGGATTGCCTGTTTCTCTTCACATAGAAAACCGCTATTTGTAGAATGCTCTTTTGCTTCACTTATATTTGTTAGAGCGTGGGCATATCTTTTGTATAAAGAATTAAACTCTCTTGCTTCGCTTATATCTATTTAGAGAGATGACAAGAACTGGTCATTCACATGGTTAGTCATAAAATCCTACATAAAACTTGTAGATCACTGAATATGATATGTTTGATTCCTTGCAATAGTTGTGCGATATAAAGGTGGTGATATTAGAGTCATGCTAGTTGAGTAATTGTGAAATTGAGAAATACTTGTGTTGAGGTTTGCAAGTCCCGTAGCATGCACGTATGGTGAACCGTTATGTAACGAAGTTGGAGCATGATGTATTTATTGATTGTCTTCCTTATGAGTGGCGGTCGGGGATGAGCGATGGTATTTCCATACCAATCTATCCCCCTAGGGGCATGCGTAGTAGTACTTTGCTTCGAGGGCTAATAAACTTTTGCAGTAAGTATATGAGTTCTTCATGACTAATGTGAGTCCATGGATTATACGCACTCTCACCCTTCCATCATTGCTAGCCTCTTCGGTACCGTGCATTGCCCTTTTTCACCTCGAGAGTTGGTGCAAAATTCGCCGGTGCATCCAAACCCCGTGATACGATACGCTCTATCACACATAAACCTCCTTATATCTTCCTCAAAACAGCCACCATACCTACCTATCATGGCATTTCCATAGCCATTCCGAGATATATTGCCATGCAACTTCCATCATCATCATATACATGACTTGAGCATTTATTGTCATATTGCTTTGCATGATCGTAAGATAGCTAGCATGATGTTTTCATGGCTTGTCAGTTTTTTTATGTCATTGCTACGCTAGATCATTGCACATCCCGGTACACCGCCGGAGGCATTCATATAGTCATATCTTTGTTCTAGTACCGAGTTGTAATATTGAGTTGTAAGTAAATAAAAGTGTGATGATCATCATTATTAGAACATTGTCCCATGTGAGGTTATCAAAATAAAAGTGGCCAAAGAAGCCCCCCAAAAAAGAGAGAGGCCAAAGAAGCCTACAAAAAAGGAAAAAAATAAAAAAAATAAAAAATGAGAGAAAAAGAGAGAAGGGGCAATGTTACTATCCTTTTACCACACTTGTGCTTCAGAGTAGCACCATGTTCTTCATATAGAGAGTCTCTTGAGTTATCAATTTTATATACTAGTGGGAATTTTCATTATATAACTTGGCTTGTATATTCCGATGATGGGCTTCCTCAAATGCTCGAGGTCTTCATGAGCAAGCAAGTTGGATGCACACCCACTTAGATTCCAGTTTGAGATTTCATACACTTATATCTCTTAGTGCATCTGTTGCATGGCAATCCCTACTCCTCAAATTGACATCAATTGATGGGCATCTCCATAGCCCGTTGATTAGCCGCGTCGATGTGAGACTTTCTCCTTTTTTGCATTCTTCACACAAACCTCCATCATCATATTCTATTCCACCCATAGTGCTATGTCCATGGCTTGCACTCATGTATTGCGTGAGGGTTGAAAAGGCTGAAGCGCGTTAAAAAGTATGAACCAATTGCTCGTCTTGTCATCGGGGTTGTGCATGATTTGAATGCTTTGTGTGGTGAAGATGGAGCATAGCCAGACTATATTATTTTGTAGGGATGAGCTTTCTTTGGCTATGTTAATTTGATAAGACATAATTGCTTGGTTAGTAGCTTGAAGTATTATTGTCTTAATGTCAAATGATAGACCATTGCTTTGAATCACTCGTGTCTTAATATTCATGCCATGATGAGATTACATGATCAAGATTATGCTAGGTAGCATTCCACATCAAAAATTATCTTTTTTATCATTTACCTACTCGAGGACAAGCAGGAATTAAGCTTGGGGATGCTGATACGTCTCCGTCGTATCTATAACTTTTGATTGTTCCATGCCAATATTCTACAACTTTCATATACTTTTGGCAACTTTTTATACTATTTTTGGGACTAACATATTGATCCAGTGCCCAGTGCCAGTTCCTGTTTTTTGCATATTTTTTGTTTCGCAGAAAATCCATATCAAATGGAGTCCAAATGGAATAAAAACGGGCAAAGAATATTTTTAGAATATTTGTGAAATATGGGAAGAAGAATCAACGTGAGAAGGTGCCCGAGGGGGCCATGAGGCAGGGGGCGCCCCTGACCCTCATGCCCCCCCGTAAGGCGGTTGCTGCTCTTCTTTGGCCACAAGAAAGCTAATTTTCGGAGAAAAATTTGGGCGAAGGTTTCAATCCAATTGGAGTTAAGGATCTCCGGATATATAAGAAACGGTGAAAGGGCAGAATCCCAGAGCGCAGAAACAGAGAGAGACAGAGAGACATATCCAATCTCGGAGGGGCTCTCGCCCCTCCCATGCCATGGAGGCCATGGACCAGAGGGGAAACCCTTCTCCCACCTAGGGAGAAGGTCAAGGAAGAAGAAGAAGGGGGGCTCTCTCCCCCTCGCTTCTGGTGGCGCCGGAACACCGCCGGGGGCCATCATCATCAGCGCAATCTACACCAACACCTCCGCCATCTTCACCAACATCTCCATCACCTTCCCCCCTCTATCTACAGCGGTCCACTCTCCCGCAACCCGTTGTACCCTCTACTTGAACATGGTGCTTTATGCTTCATATTATTATCCAATGATGTGTTGCCATCCTATGATGTCTGAGTAGATTTTCGTTGTCCTATCGGTGATTGGTGAATTACTATGATTGATTTAATTTGCTTGTGGTTATGTTGCTGTCCTTTGGTGCCCATCATATGAGCGCGCGCGTGGATCACACCATAGAGTTACTTGTATGTTGATAGGACTGTGTATTGGAGGGCAAGAGTGACAGAAGCTTCAACCTAGCATAGAAATTGATACATACGGGATTGAAGGGGGACCAATATATCTTAGTGCTATGGTTGGGTTTTACCTTTATGAACGTTAGTAGTTGCGGATGCTTGCTAATAGTTCCAATCATAAGTGCATAGAATTCCAAGTCAGGGATGACATGCTAGCAGTGGCCTCTCCCACATAAAACTTGCTATCGGTCTAGTAAAGTAGTCAATTGCTTAGGGGTAATTTCGCAACTCCTACCACCACTTTTCCACACTCGCTATACTAACTTTACTACTTCTTTATCTAAACAGCCCCTAGCTTTTATTTACGTGCACTTCATATTCTTGCAAACCTATCACGTTACACCTACAAAGTACTTCTAGTTTCATACTTGTTCTAGGTAAAGCGAACGTTAAGCGTGCGTAGAGTTGTATCGGTGGTCGATAAAACTTGAGGGAATATTTGTTCTACCTTTAGCTCATCGTTGGGTTCGATACTCTTACTTATCGAAAGAGGCTACAATTGATCCCCTATACTTGTGGGTTATCAATGACCGAGGTGGATTATGATGGAGGCGGCACCGCACACGGCTAAGGGATCAATGATCAACTTGTGTGTCTATGGGGTGCCCCCTCCCCCTTATATAAAGGAGTGGAGGAGGGGGAGGGCCGGCCCTCTACTATGGCGCGCCCTCCCTTTCCAAGTAGAAGTTGGAGAGAAGGAAGTGGAAGACAGGAGAGAAGGAAGGAGGGGCGCCGTCCCTCCCCCTAGTCCAATTCAGACTAGGCCTTGGGGGGCGCGCGGCCTGCCCTAGGCAGTCCCTCTCTCTCTCCCCTAAAGTCCAATAAGGCCCATATACTCTCTAGGGGGTTCCGGTAACCTCCCGCTACTCTAGAAAATGCCCGAACTCATCCAGAACCATTCCGATGTCCAAACATAGGCTTCCAATATATCGATCTTTACGTCTCGACCATTTCGAGACTCCTCGTCATGTCCGTGATAAAATCTGGGACTCGGAACTACATTCGGTACATCAAAACACATAAACTCACTGAACGTTAAGTGTGCGGACCCTACGGGTTCGAGAACTATGTAGACATGACCGAGACATGTCTCCGGTCAATAACCAATAGAGGAACTTGGATGTTCATATTGGCTCCTACATATTCTACACAGATCTTTATCGGTTAAACTGCATAACGATATACGTTGTTCCCTTTGTCATCGGTATGTTACTTGCCCGAGATTCAATTGTCGGTATCTCAATACATAGTTCAATCTCGTTACCGGCAAGTCTCTTTACTCGTTCCTTAATGCATCATCCCGCAACTAACTCATTAGTCACATTGCTTGCAAGGCTTATATTGATATGCATTATCGAGAGGGCCCAGAGATACCTCTCCGACAATTGGAGTGGCAAATCCTAATCTCGATCTATGCCAACTCAACAAACACGATCGGAGACACCTGTAGAGCACCTTTATAATCACCCAGTTACATTGTGACGTTTGGTAGCACACAAAGTGTTCCTACGGTATTCGGGAGTTGCATGATATCATGGTCATAGGAATATGTATAAGTTATGGAGAAAGCAATAGCAACAAACTAAACGATCATCATGCTAAGCTAACGGATGCTCAAGCAATCATCAAAAGAGGATCCATAAACAGAGAAATCATCCATGAAAACTTCACAAATCTTTTCACAAAAGTCAGAGAATATAGCCATCATGCATCTTTGAAAGGTAGCAGGTGCATTACATAAACCAAAAGGCATACGTCTATAAGCAAAGGTACCAAAAGGGCAAGTGAAAGTAGTCTTTTCTTGATCATCAGCTGACACAGGTATTTGAGAGAAACCAGAGTAACCATCTAGAAAGCAAAAATGTGTATGTTTGGATAATCTTTCTAGCATTTGATCAATGAAAGGCAAACGGTAATGATCTTTTTTAGTAGCTTTATTTAATTTGCGGAAATCAATCACCATCCTATAACCTGTAATAATTTGATACGTCTCCAACGTATCTATAATTTTAGATTGCTCCATGCTATATTATCTACTGTTTTGGACATTATTGGGCTTTATTATCCACTTTTATATTATTTTTGGGACTAACCTATTAACCGGAGGCCTAGCCCAGAATTGATGTTTTTTACCTGTTTTAGGGTTTCAAAGAAAAGGAATATCAAACGGAGTCCAAACGGAATGAAACCTTCGGGAACGTGATTTTCTCAACAGATAAGACCCGGGAGACTTGGACCCTACGTCAAGGCACGTAACAGGAGGCCACGAGGTAGGGGGCGCGCCTACCCCCCCCCCCCCAGGCGCGCCCTCCACCCTCGTGGGCCCCCTGTTGCTCCACCGACGTACTTCTTCCTCCTATATATATCCACGTACCCCCAAATGATCAGAATAGGAGCCAAAACCCTAATTCCACCATCGTAACTTTCTGTATCCACGAGATCCCATCTTGGGGCCTGTTCCGGAGCTCCGTTGGAGGGGGCATCGATCACGGAGGGCTTCTACATCAACACCATAGCCCCTCCGATGAAGTGTGAGTAGTTCACCTCAGACCTACGGGTCCATAGTTAGTAGCTAGATGGCTTATTCTCTCTTTTTGGATCTCAATACAATGTTCTCCCCCTCTCTTGTGGAGATATATTCGATGTAATCTTCTTTTTGCGGTGTGTTTGTTGAGACCGATGAATTGTGGGTTTATGATCAAGTCTATCTATGAATAATATTTGAATCTTCTCTGAATTCTTTTATGTATGATTGGTTATCTTTGCAAGTCTCTTCGAATTATCAGCTTGGTTTGGCCTACTAGATTGATCTTTCTTGCAATGGGAGAAGTGCTTAGCTTTGGGTTCAATCTTGCAGTATCCTTTCCCGGTGACAATAAGGGAAGCAAGGCACGTACTGTATTGTTGCCATCGAGGATAACAAGATGGTTTTTTTTCATATTGCATGAGGCTATCCCTCTACATCATGTCATCTTGCTTAAGGCATTACTATGTTTTTAACTTAATACTCTAGATGCATGCTGGATAGCGGTCGATGAGTGGAGTAATAGTAGTAGATGCAGGCAGGAGTCAGTCTACTTGTCTCGGACGTGATGCCTATATACATGATCATACCTAGATATTCTCATAACTATGCTCAATTCTGTCAATTGCTCAACAGTAATTTGTTCACCCACCGTAGAATACTTATGCTCTTGAGAGAAGCCACTAGTGAAACCTATGGCCCCCGGGTCTATCTTTATCATATTGATCTCCTATACTACTTAGTTATTTCCTTTGCTATTTACTTTGCCTTTATTTTACTTCGCATCTTTATCATAAAAATACCAAAAATATTATCTTATCATATCTATCAGATCTCACTCTCCTAAGTGGCCTTATAGGGATTGACAACCCCTATTTGCGTTGGTTGCGAGGATTTATTTGTTTTGTGCAGGTGCGAGGGACTCACGCGTAGCCTCCAACTAGATCGATACCTTGGTTCTCAAAAACTGAGGGGAATACTTACGCTACTTTGCTGCATCATCCCTTCCTCTTCGGGGAAAACCAACGTAGTGCTCAAGAGGTAGCAGAAGGATTTCTGGCGCCGTTGTCGGGGAAGTCTACGCAAAAGTCAACATACCAAGTACCCATCACATACCCTTATCTCACGCATTACATTATTTGCCATTTGCCTCTCGTTTTCCTCTCCCCCACTTCACCCTTGCCGTTTTATTCGCCCTCTCTCTCTATCCTCCCTCTCTATTTGCCTCTTTTTGCCCACTTGCTTTTTGTTTGCTTGTGTGTTAGTTTGTTTGCTTGTCATGATGGATCTACCTAAATTTGGTGACCTTCACCTTAAAAGATTAGAAGAGATCGAAAGTAATGTCAGGAGTTTTATGGTCTTGCAATTTGAACATAATAGTTTCTTCAGAAACGAGCTTAAAAACAAAAAAGTTTTATGAATTTTATGAATAAAGAGCTTGATGATATGTCTAAAGAATGCAATGGTTTAAGATCCCAAATTGCTCATCTTGAGAAATTAACTGCTGAAATTTCGGATAGGCAGGCTACCTTAGTTAATAAGATGGCCGCTAAACCGGATTGCTATGAAAATAAAGATGAAGAACTAAAAGTTATTGATGTGTCCCCTATTAAATCTTTGTTTTGCAATATGAATCTTGATGATGATGGGACTAAATATGATCCACCTTTACCTAGAAGGCGTTCCAAGAATTCGGAATTTGTTGATCTTGATACTAAATTTGATAAAAGTGGGATTGAAGAAATTAAAACCCTAGATGTTGCTAAACCCACTATTATGGATTTCAAGGAATTTAACTATGAAAATTGCTCTTTGATTTACTGTATTTCCTTGTTGCAATCCGTGCTAAATTCTCCTCATGCTTATAGTCAAAATAAAGCATTTACTAAACATACCGTTGATGCCTTGATGCAATCTTATGAAGAGAAACTTGAATTGGAAGTTTCTATCCCTAGAAAACTTTATGATGAGTGGGAACCAACTATTAAAATTAAAATTAAAGATCATGAATGCTATGCTTTATGTGATTTGGGTGCTAGTGTTTCCACGATTCCAAAGACTTTGTGTGATTTGTTAGGTTTCCGTGATTTTGATGATTGCTCCCTCCGGCGAACCTGCGATCGCCGCCTCTAACTGAATGGTCAATGAAATGGGGTCCTTATAGGTATCTGCCCATGTTCAATCACTGAAGTAATGAATCTAAACAAGAAAACGAAGTAGTCCGCTTCAACCCCTCTTTCGCCTCCCAAAAAGCAAAGTTGGCTTCTGACTAGCCCTACTCTGTGTCTTTTGCGTTTCCTTATTCATGAAACTTCCAGGAAAAAACTTCGAATTGGGAGGGCGATCCTCCCGGTGAGACTCGTTAATGAAACTAGCCTTCAGCCTTAGATTTCTAAGTTCTGTTTCCACCATTACTAGTGTTTCCTCTAAACTTGCACCTTGAGGATTCCACTATTAAGAAACCTATGGGAAGAATTAATGATGTTCTTATTGTTGCAAATAGGAATTATGTGCCTGTAGATTTTATTTTTCTTGACATAGATTGCAATCCTTCATGTCCTATTATTCTTGGTAGACATTTCCTTAAAACGATTGGTGCAATTATTGATATGAAGGAAGGAAATATTAGATTCCAATTTCCATTAAGGAAAGGCATGGGACACTTTCTTAGAAAGAAAATTAAATTACCTTATGAATATATTATGATAGCCACTCATGGATTGCCTACCAAAGATGGCAATACCTAGATGTATTCTTGCTTGTTATGCCTAGCTAGGGGCGTTAAACGATAGCGCTTGTTGGGAGGCAACCCAATTTCATTTTTATTCCTTGCTTTTTGCTCCTGTTTAGTAATAAATAATTTATCTAGCCTCTGTTTTGGTTGTGTTTTTTGTGTTTAATTAGTGTTTGTGCCAAGTAGAACCGTTGGGAAGACTTGGGGAAAGTCTTGTTGAACTTGCTCTAAAAAACAGAAACTTTAGCGCTCACGAGAACTGCTGTCATTTTTATTTGGAGAGTGCCATTTAGTTAATACTTTTCGAAGATTATTAATAGATAAATTCCTCAAGTCCAGCAATTTATTTTAGAATTTTTGGGGTTCCAGATCTTGCGCTAGCTACAGATTACTACAGACTGTTCTGTTTTTGACAGATTCTGTTTTTCGTGTGTTGTTTGCTTATTTTGATGAATCTATGGCTAGTAAAATAGTTTATAAACCATAGAGAAGTTGGAATACAGTAGGTATAACACCAATATAAATAAATAATGAGTTCATTACAGTACCTTGAAGTGATCTTTTATTTTCTTTCGCTAACGGAGCTCACGAGATTTTCTACTTTAAGTTTTGTGTTGTGAAGTTTTCAAGTTTTGGGTAAAGATTTGATGGATTATGGAACAAGGAGTGGCAAGAGCCTAAGCTTGGGTATGCCCATGGCACCCCCAAGATAATCTAAGGACACCTAAAAGCCAAAGCTTGGGGATGCCTCGGAAGGCATCCCCTCTTTCTTCTACTTCTATCGGTAACTTTACTTGGAGCTATATTTTTATTCGTCACATGATATGTGTTTTGCTTGGAGCGTCTTGTATGATTTGAGTATTTCCTTTTTAGTTTACCACAATCATCCTTGCTGTACACACCTTTTGAGAGAGCCATACATGATTTGGAATTTGTTAGAATACTCTATGTGCTTCGCTTATATCTTTTGAGTTATATAATTTTGCTCTAGTACTTCACTTATATCTTTTAGAGCACGGTGGTGGATTTGTTTTAGAAACTATTGATCTCTCATGCTTCACTTAGATTATTTTGAGAGTCTTAATAGCATGGTAATTTGCTTAAAATCCTAATATGCTAGGTATTCAAGATTAGTAAAATTTTCTTAAGAGTGTTTTGAATACTAAGAGAAGTTTGATGCTTGATGATTGTTTTGAGATACGGAGGTAATAATATCAAAGTCGTGTTAGTTGAGTAGTTGTGAAATTGAGAAATGCTTGTGTTAAAGTTTCCAAGTCACGTAGCATGCACGTATGGTAAACGTTATGCAACAAATTTGAAACATGAGGTGTTATTATATTGTCTTCCTTATGAGTGGCGGTCGGGGACGAGCGATGGTCTTTTCCTACCAATCTATCCCCCTAGGAGCATGCGTGTAGTACCGAGGTTTTTGATGACTTGTGGATTTTTGCAATTAGTATGTGAGTTCTTTATGACTAATGTTGAGTCCATGGATTATACGCACTCTCACCCTTCCATCCTTGCTAGCCTCTTCGGTACCGTGCATTGCCCTTTCTCACATTGAGAGTTGGCGCAAACTTCGCCGGTGCATCCAAACCCCGTGATATTATACGCTCTTTCACACATAAACCTCCTTATATCTTCCTCAAAACAGCCACCATACCTACCTATTGTGGCATTTCCATAGCCATCCGAGATATATTGCCATGCAACTTTCCACCATTCCGTTCATCATGACACATTCATCATTGTCATATTGCTTAGCATGATCATGTAGTTGACATAGTATTTGTGGCAAAACCACCATTCATAATTCTTTCATACATGTCACTCTTGATCCATTGCATATCCTGGTACACCGCCGGAGGCATTCATATAGAGTCACACTTTGTTCTAGTATTGAGTTGTAATCATTGAGTATTGTGATGATCATCATTTTCTAGAGCATTGTCCCAAGTGAGGAATATAAAAAAGGAGAAAGGCCATAAAAAAGAGAGAAAGGCCATATAAAAATGAGAGAAAAAGAGAGAAGGGACAATGTTACTATCCTTTGCCACACTTGTGCTTCAAAGTAGCACCATAATCTTGATGTTAGAGGGTCTCTTGTTTTGTCACTTTCATATACTAGTGGGAATTTTCATTATAGAACTTGGCTTGTATATTCCAACAATGGGCCTCCTCAAGTGCCCTAGGTCTTCATGAGCAAGCAAGTTGGATGCACACCCACTAGTTTCTTTTGTTGAGCTTTCATACATTTATAACTCTAGTGCATCCGTTGCATGGCAATCCCTACTCCTTGCATTAACATCAATTGGTGGGCATCTCCATAGCCCACTGATTAGCCTCGTTGATGTGAGACTTTCTCCTCTTTCGTCTTCTCCACATAACCCCCCTCATTATATTCTATTCCACCTATAGTGCTATGTCCATGGCTCGCGCTCATATATTGCGTGAAAATTTATAGGTTTGAGATTACTAAAGTATGAAACAATTGCTTGGCTTGTCATTGGGGTTGTGCATGATGAGAGCATTCTTGTGTGACAAAAATGAAACATGACTAAACCATATGATTTTGTAGGGATGAACTTTCTTTGGCCATGTTATTTTGAGAAGACATAATTGCTTTGTTAGTATGCTTGAAGTATTATTATTTTTATGTCAATATGAACTTTTGTCTTGAATCTTTTGGATCTGAATATTCATACCACAATTAAGAAGAATTACATTAAAATTATGCCAAGTAGCACTCCGCATCAAAAAATCTGTTTTTATCATTTACCTACTCGAGGACGAGCAGGAATTAAGCTTGGGGATGCTTGATACGTCTCCAACGTATCTATAATTTTTGATTGCTCCATGCTATATTATCTATTGTTTTGGACATTATTGGGCTTTATTATCCACTTTTATATTATTTTTGGGACTAACCTATTAACCGGAGGCCCAGCCCAGAATTGTTGTTTTTTGTCTGTTTTAGGGTTTCGAAGAAAAGGAATATCAAACGGAGTCCAAACGGAATGAAACCTTCGGGAACGTGATTTTCTCAACAGATAAGACACGGGAGACTTGGACCCTACGTCAAGGCACATAACAGGAGGCCACGAGGTAGGGGGCGCGCCTACCCCCCCCCCCCCAGGCGCGCCCTCCACCCTCATGGGCCCCCTGTTGCTCCACCGACGTACTTCTTCCTCCTATATATATCCACGTACCCCAAACGATCAAAACAGGAGCCAAAACCCTAATTCCGCCGCCGTAACTTTATGTATCCACGAGATCCCATCTTGGGGCCTGTTCCGGAGCTCCGCCGGAGGGGGCATCGATCACGGAGGGCTTCTACATCAACACCATAGCCCCTCCGATGAAGTGTGAGTAGTTCACCTCAGACCTACGGGTCCATAGTTAGTAGCTAGATGGCTTCTTCTCTCTTTTTGGATCTCAATACAATGTTCTCCCCCTCTCTTGTGGAGATCTATTCGATGTAATCTTCTTTTTGCGGTGTGTTTGTTGAGACCGATGAATTGTGGGTTTATGATCAAGTCTATCTATGAATAATATTTTAATCTTCTCTGAATTCTTTTATGTATGATTGGTTATCTTTGCAAGTCTCTTCGAATTATCAGTTTGGGTTGGCCTACTAGATTGATCTTTCTTGCAATGGGAGAAGTGCTTAGCTTTGGGTTCAATCTTGCGGCGTCCTTTCCCGATGACAGTAAGGGCAGCAAGGCACGTATTGTATTGTTGCCACCGAGGATAACAAGATGGGTTTTTCTTCATATTACATGAGTCTATCCCTCTACATCATGTCATCTTGCTTAAGGCGTTACTCTATTTTTAACTTAATACTCTAGATGCATGCTGGATAGCGGTCGATGAGTCGAGTAATAGTAGTAGATGCAGGCAGGAGTTGGTCTACTTGTCTCGGACGTGATGCCTACATACATGATCATACCTAGATATTCTCATAACTATGCTCAATTCTGTCAATTGCTCAACAGTAATTTGTTCACCCACCGTAGAATATTTATGCTCTTGAGAGAAGCCACAAGTGAAACCTATGGCCCCCGGGTCTATCTTTATCATATTGATCTCCTACTACTTAGTTATTTCCTTTGCTATTTACTTTGCCTTTATTTTACTTTGCATCTTTATCATAAAAGACCAAAAATATTATCTTATCATATCTATCATATCTCGCTCTCGTAAGTGGCCTTATAGGGATTCACAACCCCTATTTGCGTTGGTTGCGAGGATTTATTTGTTTTGTGCAGGTGCGAGGGACTCGTGTGTAGCCTCCTACTGGATTAATACCTTGGTTCTCAAAAACTAAGGGAAATACTTACGCCACTTTGCTGCATCATACCTTCCTCTTCGGGGAAAACCAACGCAGTGCTCAAGAGGTAGCATAATTCTTTGCGGAATCAATTCATCTTTATCATTAGGAACGACAGTAATACCTCCCTTCTTAGAGACATAATGGACAGGACTTACCCACTGACTATCAGCAACGGGATAAATTATACCTGCTTCAAGGAGCTTTAATATTTCCTTTCTTACCACTTCTTTCATCTTAGGATTTAGCCGTCGTTGGTGATCAATAACTGGTTTGGCGTCTTTCTCCAAATTTATTTTGTGTTGACATAGAGTGGGACTAATGCCCTTAAGATCATCAAGAGTATATCCAATAGCAGCACGGTGCTTCTTCAGAGTTTTCAATAATTTCTCTTCTTCATGCTCTGAAAGTTAGCACTAATAATAACAGGATATATCTTCTTTTCATCTAGATAAGCATATTTAAGAGTATCAGGCAATGGTTTAAGCTCAAACACAGGATCACCCTTGGGTGGAGGAGGATCCCCTTGGATTTCAACAGGCAAGTTTTGGTTCAAAATAGGTCCATGTTTAAAGAATACTTCATCTATTTCCCTTCTTTCATTCATATACGTATCATTTTCATGGTCTAGTAAATATTGTTCTAAAGGATCACTAGGAGGCATGGCAATAGAAGCAAGACCAATAATTTCATCTTTACTAGGCAATTCTTTATCATGGGGTTGTCTATGAAATTTAGCAAAATTAAACTCATGAGACATATCCCCTAAACCAACAGAAACAATATCCTTATTGCAGTCTATCTTAGCATTAACAGTATTCAATAAGGGTCTACCAAATATAATGGGACAAAAGCTATCTTGTGGGGAACCAAGAACAAGAAAATCAGCAGGGTATTTAACTTCCCCACACAAGACTTCAACATCTCTAACAATCCCAACTAGTGAAATAGTATCTCTATTGGCAAGCTTAATTGTAACATCAATCTCTTCTATCTCAGCAGGTGCAATATCATGCATAATTTCTTGGTATAAGGAATGAGGTATTGCACTTGCGCTAGCACCCATATCACATAAGCCATGATAGCAATGATCTCCTATTTTAACATAAATAATAGGCATGCCTACAATAGGTATATGTTTATTTTTAGTATCAGGTCTAGCAATTCTAGCAAATTCATTGCAGAAGTAAATAACATGCCCATCAATGTTATCGGCCAAGATATCTTTAACCATAGCAACACTAGGTTCAACCTTAATTTGCTCAGGGGGTTTGGGTGTCTTAATATTACTTTTGTTGACCACGGTTGAAGCTTTAGCATGATCCTTTATTCTAACAGGGAAAGGTGGTTTCTCAATATAAGCAGTAGGAACAATAGGATCATTATAAGTGATAGTATTTTCTTCAACTTTAATAGGTGCAACTACTTTTACTTCAATGGGAGGATTATATTTAAACCACTTCTCCTTAGGGAGATCAACATGAGTAGCAAAGGATTCACAGAAAGAAGCTACTATCTCAGAGTCAAGTCCATATTTAGTGCTAAATTCACGAAAAAGATCGGTATCCATAAAAGATTTAACACAATCAAACTTAGGTGTTATACATGACTCCTTACCTTCGTCGAGGTCCCAATCTTCAGAGTTGCATTTAATTGTTTCCAATAAATCCCATTTGAATTCAATAGTCTTCATCATAAAAGATCCAGTACAAGAAGTATCGAGCATGGAGCAATTACTGAGAGAAAGCCGAGCATAAAAATTTTGAATAATCATTTCTCTTGAGAGCTCATGATTGGGGCATGAATATAACATTGACTTAAGCCTCCCCCAAGCTTGAGCGATGCTTTCTCCTTCGCGAGGCCAAAAATTATATATATAATTACGATCACGATGAACAAGATGCATAGGATAAAACTTCTGATGAAATTCCAATTTCAATCGTTGGTAGTTCCATGATCCCATATCATCACATAGCCTATACCATGTCAATGCCTCCCCCTTCAAAGATAAAGGGAAGATCTTCTTCTTGATAACATCATCGGGCATACCTGCAAGCTTAAATAATCCACAAACTTCATCCACATAGATTAAGTGTAAATCGGGATGCAATGTTCCATCTCCTGCAAAAGGATTAGCTAGAAGTTTCTCTAAATTTCAAAGTAAACATTTTCAGTAGGTAAAGTAGGTTGAGGAGCAACTCTTTGCTCTACTGGTCGGGGTGAAGATACCCCGAACAAGCCCCTCAAAGGATTATGTTCCACAGTAACAAGTGGTCGTAAATTTCAGCACACTATATAAATTTTTCCTTACCAAATTCCACCTACCAAAGGCGCTTCACTCCCCGGCAATGGCGCCAGAAAAGAGTCTTGATGACCCACAAGTGTAGGGGATCTATCTTAGCCTTTTCGATAAGTAAGAGTGTTGAACCCAATGAGGAGCAGAAGGAAATGATAAGAAATTTTCAGTAAGGTATTCTCTGCAAGAACTGAAATTATCGGTAACAGATAGTTTTGTGATAAGGTAATTTGTAACGAGTAACAAATAATGCAAGTAAATAAGGTGCAGCAAGGTGGCCCAATCCTTTTTGTAGCAAAGGACAAGTCTGGACAAACTCTTATATAAAGGAAAGCGCTCCCAAGGACACATGGGAATTATCGTCAAGCTAGTTTTCATCACGTTCATATGATTCGCGTTCGGTACTTTGATAATTTGATATGTGGGTGGACCGGTGCTTGGGTGCTGTCCTTACTTGGACAAGCATCCCACTTATGATTAACCCCTATTGCAAGCATCCTCAACTACAACAGAAGTATTAAGGTAAACCTAACCATAGCATGAAACATGTGGATCCAAATCAGCCCCTTACGAAGCAACGCATAAACTAGGGTTTAAGCTTCTATCACTCTAGCAACCCATCATCTACTTATTACTTCCCAATGCCTCCCTCTAGGCCCAAACAATGGTGAAGTGTCATGTAGTCGACGTTCACATGACACCACTAGAGGGATGACAACATACATCTTATCAAAATATCGAACGAATACCAAATTCACATGACTACTTATAGCAAGACTTCTCCCATGTCCTCAAGAACAAACATAACTACTCACAAAGCATATTCATGTTCATAATCAGAGGGGTATTAATATGTATAATGGATCTAAACATATGATCTTCCTCCAAGTAAACCAACTAGCATCAACTACAAGGAGTAATCAACACTACTGGCAACCCACAGGTACCAATCTGAGGTTTGGATACCAGGATTGGATACAAGAAATGAACTAGGGTTTGAGATGAGATGGTGCTGGTGAATATGTTGATGGAGATTGACCCCCTCCTGATGATAGGATTGTTGGTGATGACGATGGTGATGATTTCCCCCTCCCGGAGGGAAGTTTCCCCGGCAGAATAGCTCTGCCGGAGCCCTAGATTGGTTCCACCAAGGTTCCGCCTCGTGGCGGCGGAGTTTCGTCCTGTAAGGTTTCTTATGATTTTTACCTCGACGAAAGACTTCATATAGCAGAAGATGGGCATCAGAGGGCCACCAGGGGGCCACGAGGGAGGGGGCGCGCCTAGGGGGGTAGGGCGCGCCCCCACCCTCGTGGCTAGGGTGTGGGCCCCCTCTAGCACTTTCTTCGCTCAGTATTTTTATTAATTCCAAAAATGACTTTCGTGAAGTTTCAGGACTTTTGGACCTATGAAGAATAGGTCTCTAATATTTGCTCCTTTTCCAGCCCAGAATTCCAGCTGCCGGCATTCCCCCTCTTCATGTAAACCTTGTAAAATAAGAGAGAATAGGCATAAGTATTGTGACATAATGTGTAATAACAGCCCATAATGCAATAAATATCGATATAAAAGCATGATGCAAAATGGACGCATCAATAATGTGTTCTCATACATTGATCCCGTCTTAGATTTCATGGCCTCAAGCCATTTTGCGGAATCTGGGCTCATCATCGCTTCCTCGTAGTTCGTAGGTTCGTCATTGTCAAGTAACTTGACTTCTAGAACAGGATTACCGTACCACTCTGGTGCGGATCTTACTCTGGTTGACCTACGAGGTTCAGTAGTAACTTGATCAGAAGTTTCATGATCATCATCATTAGCTTCCTCACTTACTGGTGTAGGAACCACTGGAACTGATTTCAGTGATGAACTACTTTCCAGTAAGGGAGCAGGTACAATTACCTCATCAAGTTCTACTTTCCTCCCACTCACTTCTTTCGAGAGAAACTCCTTCTCTAGAAAGGATCCATTCTTAGCAATGAATATCTTACCTTCGGATCTATGATAGAAGGTGTACCCAACAGTCTCCTTTGGGTATCCTATGAAGACACATTTCTCCGATTTGGGTCTGGGCTTATCAGGTTGAAGCTTCTTCATATAAGCATCGCAGCCCCAAACTTTAAGAAACGACAACTTGGGTTTCTTGCCAAACCATAGTTCATAAGGTGTCATCTCAACGGATTTAGATGATGCCCTATTTAACGTGAATGCAGCCATCTCTAAAGCATAACCCCAAAACGATAGTGGTAAATCGGTAAGAGACATCATAGATCGCACCATATCCAATAAAGTACGATTACAACGTTCGGACACACCATTATGCTATGGTGTTCCAGGTGGCGTGAGTTGCGAAACTATTCCACATTGTTTCAAATGAAGACCAAACTCATAACTCAAATATTCACTTCCACAATCAAATCGTAGAAACTTTATTTTCTTGTTACAATGATTTTCTACTTCACTCTGAAGTTCTTTGAACTTTTCAAATGTTTCAGACTTATGTTTCATCAAGTAGATATACATATATCTACTCAAATCATCTGTGAAGGTCAGAAAATAATGATACCCTTCGCAAGCCTCAACTCTCATCGGACCGCATACATCAGTATGTATTTTTTCCAATAAGTCAGTTGCTCACTCCATTGTTCCGAAGAACGGAGTCTTAGTCATCTTGCCCATGAGGCATGGTTCGCAAGCATCAAATGATTCATAATCAAGTGATTCCAAAAGTCCATCCACATGGAGTTTCTTCATGCGCTTTACACCAATATGACCTAAACGGCAGTTCCACATATAAGTTGCACTATAATTATTAACTTTGCATCTTTTGGCTTCAATATTATGAATATGTGTATCACTACGATCGAGATTCAATAAACCATTTATATTGAGTGTATGACCATAGAAGGTTTTATTCATGTAAATAGAACAACAATTATTCTTTGACTTAAATGAATAGACATATTGCAATAAACATGATCCAATCATATTCATGCTCAACTCAAACACCAAATAACATTTATTTTAGGTTCAACACTAATCCAGAAGGTACAGGGAGTGTGTGATGGTGATCTTATCAACCTTGGAATCACTTCCAGCACACATCATCACCTCGCCCTTAACTAGTCTCTGTTTATTTTGTAACTCTCGTTTCGAGTTACTACTCTTAGCAACTGAACCAGTATCAAATACCGAGGGGTTGCTATAAACACTAGTAAAGTACACATCAAAAACATGTATATCCAATATACCTTTGTTCACTATGCCATCCTTCTTATCCGCCAATAATCTAGGGTAGTTCCACTTCCAGTGACCATTTCCTTTGCAGTAGAAGCACTCAGTTTCAGGCTTGGGTCTAGTTTTCGGCTTCTTTATGGGAGTGGCAACTTGCTTGCCATTCTTCTTGCAGTTCCCTTTCTTTCCCTTTCCCTTTTACTTGAAACTAGTGGTTTTGTCAACCATCAACATTTGATGATTTTCTCGATTTCTACCTTTGTCAATTTCAGCATCACAAAGAACTCGAGAATTGTTTTCGTCATCCCTTGCATATTATAGTCCATCACGAAGTTCCAGTAACTTGGTGATAGTGACTAGAGAAGTATGTCAATCACATTTTTATCTGGAAGATTAACTCCCACTTGATTCAAGCGATTGTAGTACTCAGACAATCTGAGCACATGCTCACTGGTTGAGCTATTCTCCTTCATCTTGTAGGCAAAGTACTTGTCAGAGGTCTTATACCTCTCGACTCGGGCATGAGTCTGAAATACAAATTTCAGCTCTTGGAACATCTTATATGCTCTGTGGCATTCAAAATGTTTTTGAAGTCCCAGTTCTAAACCGTAAAGCATGGTGCACTAAACTATCAAGTAGTCATCATACCGAGCTTTACCAAACGTTCATAACGTGTGTATCTGCTCCTGCAATAGGTCTGTCACCTAGCGGTGCATCAAGGACATAACTCTTCTGTGCAGCAATGAGGATAATCCTCAGATCACGGACCTAGTCCACATCATTGCTACTATCATCTTTCAACATAGTTTTTCTCTAGGAACATATCAAAAATAAATGGGGAGCTACATCATGAGCTATTGATCTACAACATAGTTATGCAAATACTATCAGGACTAAGTTCATGATAAATTAAAGTTCAATTAATCAGATTACTTAAGAACTCCCACTTAGATAGACATCTCTCTAGTCATCTAAATGATCACGTGATCCAAATCAACTAAACCATGTCCGATCATCACGTGAGATGGAGTGGTTTTCAATGGTGAACATCACTATGTTGATCATATCTACTATATGATTCATGCTCAACCTTTCGGTCTCTAGTGTTCCGAAGCAATATCTGCATATGCTAGGCTCGTCAAGTTTAAGCCGAGTATTCCGTGTGTGCAAAACTGTCTTGCACCCATTGTATGTGAACGTAGAGGTTATCACACCCGATCATCACCTGGTGTCTCAGCACGCCGAACTGTCGCAACGGTGCAAACTCAGGGAGAACACTTATACCTTGAAATTTAGTGAGAGATCATCTTGTAATGCTACCGCCGAACTAAGCAAAATAAGATACATAAAGGATAAACATCACATGCAATCAAAATATGTGACATGATATGGCCATCATCATCTTGTGCCTTTGATCTCCATCTCCAAAACACCGTCATGATCTCTATCGTCACTGGCATGACACCATGATCTCCATCATCTTGATCTCTACCAACGTGTCGTCACATGGTCGTCTTGCCAATTATTGCTTTTTGCAACTATTGCTATCGCATAGCGATAAAGTAAAGCAATTATATGGCCATTGCATCTTATGCAATGAAGAGACAACCATAAGGCTCCTGCCAGTTGTCAATAACTTGAACAAGACATGATCATCTCATACAATAAAATTTAGCATCATGTCTTGACCATATCACATCACAACATGCCCTGCAAGAACAAGTTAGACGTCCTCTACTATGTTGTTGCAAGTTTTACGTGGCTGCTACGGGCTGAGCAAGAACTGTTCTTACCTACGCATCAAAAACCACAACGCGGTATAGTGATTGCTTTTTGATCTTCAGAAAGAACCTTGTTCATTGAATCCGATTCAACTAAAGCTGGAGAAACAGAGACCCACTAGCCACCTGTGTGCGAAGCACGTCGGTAGAACCGATCTCGCGTAAGCGTACGCGTAATGTCGGCCTGGGTCGCTTCATCCAACAATACCGTCGAATCAAGAATCAACTAGTGACGGCAAGCAATATGTATATACCCACACCCACAACTCCTTTGTGTTCTACTCGTGCATATAACATCTATGCGTAAACCTAGCTCAGATGTCACTGTTGGGGAACATAGTAATTTCAAAAAAAATCCTACACACACGCAAGATCATGGTGATGCATGGCAACGAGAGGGAAGAGTTTTGTCTATGTACCCTCATAGACCGTAAGCGGAAGCGTTATGACAACGCGGTTGATGTAGTCGTACGTCTTCATGATCGACCGATCCTAGCACCGATGCTACGGCACCTCCACGATCTGCACACATTCAGCTCGGTGACGTCCCACGAACTCATGATCCAGTAGAGTGTCAAGGGAGAGCTTTGTGAGCATGACGGCGTGATGACGGTGATGATGATGCTACCAGAACAGGGATTCGCCTAAGCACCGCTACGATATGACCGAGGTGGATTATGGTGGAGGGGGGGCACCGCACACGGCTAAGAGATCAATGATCAACTTGTGTGTCCATGGGGTGCCCCCCTTCCCCGTATATAAAGGAGTGGAGGAGGGGAGGGGATGGCCCTCTCTATGGTGCGCCCTAGGGGAGTCCTACTCCCACCGGGAGTAGGATTCCCCCCTTTCCCTAGTTGGAGTAGGAGAGGAAGGGAAGGAGGAGTAGGAGAGAAGGAAAGGCACCCCCCCCCCAAACCTATTCCAATTCGGCCTCCTGCCCAAGGGGGGCGCACCAGCCCCTTGTGGGCTGGTGTGCTTCCTTCTTATGGCCCATAAGGCCCATAACTTCTCCCGGGGGTTCCGGTAACCTCCCGGTACTCCAGATGCCCGAACCACTCGGAACCATTTCGATGTCCAAACATAGGCTTCCAATATATCGATCTTTATCTCTCGACCATTTCGAGACTCCTCGTCATGCCCATGATCACATCCGGGACTCTGAACAACCTTCGGTTAATCAAAACACATAAACTCATAATACCGATCGTCACTGAACGTTAAGCGTGCGAACCCTACGGGTTTGAGAACTATGTAGACATGACCGAGACTCACTTCCGGTCAATAACCAATAGAGGAACTTAGATGCTCATATTGGTTCCTACATATTATACGAAGATCTTTATCGGTCAAACCGCATAACAACATATTGTCGGTGGGAACTACACCTATGGGATCACAAGAATCCCTACTGTGGTTAGCGGGGCGCGGGGTCGTGAGAAGAGCGGATCAAACAGATAGCACACGATTCGTTTATCCAGGTTCGGGCCGCGAGGATGCGTAAAACCCTACTCCTGCTTTGGTGGATTGTATATATGTGTTCTTGAGCTAGATATGGGGCGCGAGGAGCTCCAAAAAGCCGAATCCTTCCTCTGGTCGCCTCGGGCCTCCTTTTATAGAAAAAAGGGGTTGCCACAGTGGCACACAGGAGGTGGAAAGGGTACAGTGATGCGAGGTTATCCCTCGCATTACATGACAAGGCGCATTAAATGTGTCTTGCTTAGGTGTCCTTGCTTTATCGGGGACGGGGGAGAGATCTGTCTCGTCCGTCGCCGCTCCTTCTTGTGTCGACACGCGCCCTGGCCAGCGACGCCTGTGATGCCATGTAGGTAGGCAGGCAGCTGAGGTGGCGCAGTGGTGGGTCTTCACGAAGATCTGCATGTCGCCACGCGGGTGCCTGCCCAGCTGGTTGGGTCGGTAGCTGCATGCATGCGGTGGTGGAGGTTTAGTCAGTGTGGGCCTGATGGTGGCCCTGCAGGTGTCCTCGGCAAGGGCCTTGCCGGGGCCCCGGCAAGGGTCTTGCCGAGGCGCCTGCTGTCATCCCCAGCAAGGCGCTTGCCGGGGGCCTTGTGGTCTTCCTCGGCTGGGATCCCACCAAGGGTTGTCATCTCCTTAGTGCGTATCTGATCTTGAATGTCTTCACAAAGATCTTCATGCCTCCACGGGGATGTCTCCCGAATCCTTGCCCTTTGGGGGCAGTGGACTCAAGGGTGATTTGCTCCGTAGGCGCGGGACGAGTCGCCGCGGCAAGGGTCTTGCCGGGGCTGCTAGAACTGTCTCCTGGCAAGGATCTTGCCGGGGGAGTCCGCTTCATCCCCTCTGCTCTTCGTGGTCTTGGCCTTAGCGTTGTTCTAGTTCTCTTGGGCTTCGATCTTACCCTGGCTCACCTCCCTTGCCTTGCTTGGTGTGGTGGTGCCCGTGGCTCAGACTGCCCGTGCACATTTATAGGGGTACAAAAAGTGTACCCCTCTTTTTGTACACCGACAGGAGCCCCCGGGCCTGGTCCACACATAAGCGCAACGCGTTGTTGGGCTAGGCCCAAAAACGGTGCATGGGCAGGCGGGGCGGTTTTTACCATGGTAAGATTCTTCGCGCGCTGCGCTTCCCACGATTCCCACGCGTGACGCGGCGTGGGGAGGCGCGTGTGACGTGGGCGACATGTGTGGGGTTGGTTCCCGCAGGCATGCGTCACATCGTAGTTAATGTGAAAGGAGGCGGCCCGTGTTTTCCCCCATAAAAAAGGAATAATCGTGGGCGCGCTGCTCACTTTCTCCTCTTTCCTCGTGCCTTTTCCAATCTCAGAGCCGCCGTTTCCTCTCTTCCTTCCTTCCTAAGCTTCCGCTGTCGCCCGCCGTCGTTGCTTCGCCATCCCCCTTCCTCAGCCCTCTAAAATTCTTGGCCGCCATGGCGCCCAAATCTGTCAAGGGCAAGGGGGTGGCCAAGGGCGTTGGGACTGTGGAGCTGCCGGAGAGCGCGCTGTCGGGGGACCGGACGAATTCCGCCTTTTTCTTCCCCTCGACGTTTGATGTTCATGAGCTCCAGGCCTCCTTCAGGCCCCTATGGGGAGCGAAGACGGGGGGAGAGAATTCGGGACACCCGGCGACGCGCATCATTCTTGCTGCTTGCGCCGATCCTGCTCCAAATCGGTATCCCTTTTTCGTCGATTATCTTTCTTGCGGGTTATGCCCCCCTTTCTCCGATTTCTTCTGCAACATTATGCACACCTTCGGCTTTCGCCTCTTGGATTTTACTCCGAATGTGGTGGCGTGCATAACTTTCTTCGCGCATCTTTGCGAAGGCTTTGCCGGGGTGCAGCCCAACACGGCGCTCTTCCGCCATTATTTCTTCCCTCGAATCCAGCCGGGAGGTGCCGTCTCTGGTTGCGTCACCTGGATCCCAAGATCCAAGGGGGCATACCCGGACGGTGCCGTGAAGGAGAGGTGGGAGGAATGGCGTGGCCGGTGGTGCTGGATTGAGGATGAAGACCCGCCGGAATTCTGCAAGGTCCGCCGAGTGCCGCCGGTCCATGGCAGCGATTGGAGCGATGTCGACGCCGCCGACGGGAGGCTCACTGTCGCCACTACTAGGATTCTCTGGCTCACCCGGGCCGGACTCACCCTTGAGATGATCGGGGCGGACTTCATTCGCCGCCGGATCGCCCCGTTGCACAACAAGGGGAGGCCAGCTTGGCTCTTTACGAATCCAGCTGACATTATGCGACTCCGCCCCGGCCTCGATCACAACTTCACAGTGATGGTGCATGCCCACTTCTGCCAGTGACTTTTCCAGCTTGATGTGGGTCGCGATGGCGAGGTCGAACGGACCGGCAAGGCCGCGAGGGCTGCCGCAAAGGTTGGCAAGGCCCTCAAGGGGCCGTTTTTCAAGCTGCCAGCGGGGGTGGTCCCGTTGTGCAACAATTCACGTCGGTCCGAGATCATCGCCATGATGCCGGACTGTAATGCGCACGGCCCTGTCCCGAGCTGGAAGGAGCCGAAGGACGCGTATGTGCAGCAATTCTTTGACATCCTGATTGAGGTACATGTCAATGCTGACGCCGAGCGGTGGCTTGTCATGGACACCACCCAGGCAGAGCTGGACTACATCGCCACTAGGGCGAGGGAGGCGCAGCTCGCCATGGAGGCCGGCAGTGCCGGGGGCGTGGAGGACAAGGCCGCAACGGCTGCGGAGGAAGAGCAGCTCACCCGGTGGGCGGCGGCCACCGAGGAGGTCAGCAGCGCCAACACTGGAGCTCCGCTTGTCGAAGACGCGGCCGACGAGTCGTCGGAGGAGGAGGACATGGCGGCGGGCTCGACGCCAACCAGGGGAAGAGGGCGAGTCCTGCGGCGGGCTGGCTCCGGCGAGCCGGTCCGGCCCGGCAGGGCTACGTGGCCTCAATTGACCCTGGATGGGCCTGGGCGTCACACGAGGGCCACGGCAGCCAAGAGGCTGACGAAGGCCGCTGAGAAGAAGAAGACAACAACCCCTTCCACATCTGGGCGCGCACAAACCCCGCCGTCTTCGCCTCCTCCGGCAGATGTCGACTCGGATGTTGATGCGGAGGTCGCTTTTGATCTCGAACCTCTCAGCCCGAAGAGGAAAAGGAAAGTGGTGGAAGAGGAGGAGATGGATGACGAGTAAGTACTTTGTTCCTTACTGCCATTTCCATTCCTCTGAATTAAGTCACTCATCTTGATCTGTTTTTGCTTTTGCAGGGATGCAGAGACGTTGGCCCAGAGGGTGAAGAGGGCCATGGCCTTGGCGGGCGGCCAGCCCCCGGCCAGTGCTTCAAAGTCGCCACTGGTGGTGCTGAGCAGCCCGGACAGCAGCCCCCAGCACAGCCCCCAGCGTAAGTTCGTCACCCTCCTCTTATCGACACGTGGTAGGCGTTCGATGCTATGGTGTTGACCTTGTCGGGTTTGCAGGAGGGGAGCGGCAGCAGGAGGAGCCGCAGAGGGCTACCCCCAACACACCACCCCCATCGACTACGCCGCCGCGAGGGGCGTCCCCGGCAAGGGCATCAAGCATGGAGCCCACACCCATGGAGGAAGAGGGGAACTTGGGCGCTGGTGACTCTGCCACGGCGCCGAATGCTGGCGGGGAGGGGACTTCTGCTTCACAGCCTGGCACTGGTGAGTCGCCTGTCCTCCGTCTCTGTTTTTCCCTTATTCTTTTTCTTGGCTTCAATGCTCCCATTACTACCCAGGCCCTCCTTCAATAGGTATGGAGGACGTGGATACTGTTGTTGGGAATATTGCTGAGGAGGCCACGGCGGAGGCCGACAGGATTGCCGCCGAGGAAGCCGCCAGGGATGCTGACGAGGTCGCTGCTGATGAGGCCGCCAAGGATGCTGCCGAGGACACCGCTGCGGGGGCTGCCAAGGTGACCGGCGAGGCTTCTGCCGAGGGCGCCAACGGTGGGCCTGCCGGGGGAGCCGGCAAGGCCACTGCTGAGGAAGAGGTGGTTGATGATCAACCTCCCTCCTCCTCAACCTCGGGTCCTGGCAGATATCTGAAGGTGGGCGACAATCTTTTCGTCCATCTCTCAGGGGCGTCAAGTTCCCAAGCGCTCGCCGAAGGGGAAGTCTTTGACGGCGAGGTGCTTGCCGCCACCGGGCTTGAGGTTGTCGATGAGCCGGGCATTGGCGGTGATGGTTCTCCAGAAGAGCAGCTTTTCCGCGCTATGGGGGCCAACTTCCAAAAACTCCAGGCGCTCTACCGTGTCCGTCTGGACAAGGTTAAGTCCAGGACGGCAACGGTGGACCAGGCGGAGGTGGATTTCAAGGCGCGCGTTGCTGAGACACAGACCTGGTTCCACCAGACTCGCAAGGAGCAGAGGGCCTTTCAGGAGGAATTGGCCAAGCGCAATGTCGAGCTCACCATGAAGATGGCTGACATCGAGAAGGCCCAGGAAAGGGCAGCGAACTTGGCTGCCGCGGCCGAGGCTGTCCGGAACCAGCATCAAGCCGCACTGGATTCCCAGGAAGAGGACCTCACCGTGCGTGAGGCGAAGCTTGCCGCAGCGCTCCGTGGCAAGGATGAGGAGCTCGAGGCCCTTGTCACGCGGCGGACTCGCGAGCTGGAGCAGAGGCACAAGGAGGCACTCGATGCCCAGGCTCTGGCCCATGCCGACAAAGTAAGGGAGTTGGAGGTGGAGCGGGACGAGCTGAAGGAGCAGGCCCTCAAGCTGTCCAACGAGAAGAGCACGCTCAACAGCGCCTTGGTAGAGGCGCAAGGAGCGGTCATCAGCAGGGCTGGGGAGCTCTCCGAAGCGCAAAACTCCATCAGAGATCTCAAGATGAAGCTGGAGAATCTCGAGAAGATGTTGTCGGAGAGCACGACTCGGGAGGAGACCTTGACCAGGAGCCTGGAGGAGGAGAAGCAGCTGCGGGTGAACGAGGCCGCCTCCCACCAGGAATATGTGGTGGGCGAGAACAGATGGATCAGCCGTCTAGAGGACGTCGCCGGCAGGGTCACCTCGCAGTTGGCCACCATGGGGATGCCCCTGAGCGCAGCGGGACCGTCAACGCCAAGCTGACCCAGTTCTTCGAGGGCGTCCTTGGAGCCTTGGCTTATCTTCACTCCAGCAGAGCGGCCACGTTGGCCGGGGAAGCCCGGCGACTTTTCCGGGGGGTCATGACCAAGGTCCTCACCAAGATGGCGTACTAGAATCCCGACCTCGACTTCGATGCCGCGATGGATAGCTTGCCGGATGGTACTGACCTCGCGGTGCTCAAGGAGCGCATCAAGCCCGTCATTAGCAGCATCGACGAAATCAAGAGGGTGGAAGGCCAGCGCCGGGATTAGGCATCCCGTTCTTCACCGCCGCTGCAGGTTCACGACCAAGACAAATTTCATCTTTAGTTAGAACCGCAGCAATGATGTGATGTAATATAACTTTGCAGTACTCTTAATTTCATGCACGTCATTTCCCCGTTCAATTCCTCTTTGTATGCGCGCCCTACGTCGATTGGGTAGGCTCGCCGGCGCGGAAGCCCCTAGCGGCATTTTGGGGACGGATCCCCATGGGCCTGCTGGGTATGCGTGCTGCCGGACGAGCCACCTTTCCGTTCTGAATGCGGCCGCTCAAACTGTCGAGCTTGACTCGAGTCAGAATCGAGAGCGTTGTTGATCGCGGAAGGCTACTCTGCCATTCTCGACGCAACCGCTTGAGCTATTGAGCGGACTCGAAACAGGGCAAGGGCATTGCCGATCGTGGGAGAGCCCCCTGGCGTGCAGGTTTCTCATACAAAGGCATGACATCTCCGGGGGGAATAACCTCATATAAGAAGGATAGAACAAATAAGGGTTCAGTGCAACTTAGCTTCTGTTTGCAATCGCTCGAGTGCCGATCTTCTGGCCTCCTTTCTTCTCCAAGGGTCACGAAGATGAAGGAGTGCCGGGCTAACTGCTAAAGCCGATTCTCACAACTGCGCCCCCTACCTGGCGCGCCAAAGATGTCGGTGGGAACGACACCTATGGGATCACAAGAATCCCTACTGTGGTTAGCGGGGCGCGGGGTCGTGAGAAGAGCGGATCAAACAGATAGCACACGGTTTGTTTATCCAGGTTCGGGCCGTGAGGATGCGTAAAACCCTACTCCTTCTTTGGTGGATTGTATATCTGTGTTCTTGAGCTAGATATGGGGCGTGAGGAGATCCAAAAAGCCGAATCCTTCCTCTGGTCGCCTTGGGCCTCCTTTTATAGAAAAAAGGGGTTGCCATAGTGGCACACAGGAGGTGGAAAGGGTACAGTGATGTGAGGTTATCCCTCGCATTACATGACAAGGCGCATTTAATGCGTCTTGCTTAGGTGTCCTTGCTTTATCGGGGACGGGGGAGAGATCTGTCTCGTCCGTCGCCGCTCCTTCTTGTGTCGACACGCACCCTGGCCAGCAACGCCTGCGATGCCATGTAGGTAGGAATGCAGCTGAGGTGGCGCAGTGGTGGGTCTTCACGAAGATCTGCATGCCGCCACGCGGGTGCCTGCCCAGCTGGTTGGGTCGGCAGCTGCATGCATGCGGTGGTGGAGGTTTAGTCGGCATGGGCCTGATGGTGGCCCTGCGGGTGTCCTCGGCAAAGGCCTTGCCAGGGCCCCGGCAAGGGTCTTGCCGAGGCGCCTGCTGTCATCCCCGGCAAGGCGCTTGCCGGGGGCCTTGTGGTCTTCCTCGGCTGGGATCCCGCCAAGGGTTGTCGTCTCCTTAGTGCCTATCTGATCTTGAATGTCTTCACAAAGATCTGCACGCCGCCACGGGGATGTCTCCTGAATCCTTGCCCTTTGGGGGCAATGGACTCAAGGGTGATTTGCTCCGTAGGCGCGGGATGAGTCGCCACGGCAAGGGTCTTGCCGGGGCTGCTAGAACTGTCTCCCGGCAAGGATCTTGCCGGGGGAGTCCGCTTCGTCCCCTTTGCTCTTCGTGGTCTTGGCCTTGGCGTTGTTCTAGTTCTCTTGAGCTTCGGTCTTACCCTGGCTCACCTCCCTTGCCTTGCTTGGTGTGGTGGTGCCCGTGGCTCAGACTGCCCGTGCACAGTTATAGGGGTACAAAAAGTGTACCCCTCTTTTTGTACACTGACACATATGTTGTTCCCTTTGTCATCGGTATGTTACTTGCCCGAGATTCGATCGTCCGTATATCAATACCTAGTTCAATCTCATTACTGGCAAGTCCCTTTAATTGTTCCGTAATGCGTCATCCCGCAACTAACTGATGTCTACTACACAACCTTCTTCTTGTAGACGTTATTGGGCCTCCAAGTGCAGAGGTTTGTAGGACAGTAGCAAATTTCCCTCAAGTGGATGACCTAAGGTTTATCAATCCGTAGGAGGCGTAGGATGAAGATGGTCTCTCTCAAGCAACCCTGCAACCAAATAACAAAGAGTCTCTTGTGTCCCCAACACAACCAATACAATGGTAAATTGTATAGGTGCACTAGTTCGGCGAAGAGATGGTGATACAAGTGGTATATGGATAGTAGATAAAGGTTTTTGTAATCTGAAAATATAAAAATAGCAAGGTAACTAATGATAAAGGTGAGCACGAACGGTATTGCAATGCGTTGAAACAAGGCCTAGGGTTCATACTTTCACTAGTGCAAGTCCTCTCAACAATAATAACATAATTGGATCATATAACTATCCCTCAGCATGCAACAAAGAGTCACTCCAAAGTCACTAATAGCGGAGAACAAACGAAGAGATTATGGTAGGGTACGAAACCACCTCAAAGTTATTCTTTCCAATCAATACGTTGGGCTATTCCTACAAGTGTCACAAATAGCCCTAGAGTTCGTACAAGAATAACACATTAAGACACAAATCAACCAAAACCCTAATGTCACCTCAAGTATCCGTGGGTATGATTATACGATATGCATCACACAATCTCAGATTCATCTATTCAAACCAATACAAAGTACTTCAAAGAGTGCCCCAAAGATTCTACTGGTGAGCCAAGACGAAAACGTGTGCCAACCCCTATGCATAGGTTCATGGGCGGAACCCGCAAGTTGATCACCAAAACATACATCAAGTGGATCAATAGAATACCCCATTGTCACCACGGGTATCCCACGCAAGACATACATCAAGTGTTCTCAAATCCTTAAAGACTCAATCTGATAAGATAACTTCAAAGGGAAAACTCAATCCATTACAAGAGAGTAGAGGGGGAGAAACATCATAAGATCCAACTATAATAGCAAAGCTCGCGATACATCAAGATCGTATCACCTCAAGAACATGAGAGAGAGAGAGAGAGAGATCAAACACATAACTACTCCCTCCTCGTCATGGAGAGCACCAGGATGATGAAGATGGCCACCGGAGAGGGATTTCCCCCTCCGGCAGGGTGCCGGGACGGGTCTAGATTGGTTTTCGGAGACTACGGGGGCTTCTGGTGGCGGAACTCCCGATCTATTGTCATCCTCGAAGTTTTTAGGGTAAATGGGTATATATGGGAGGAAGAAGTATGTCGGTGGACCTCCGAGCTGTCCACGAGGCAGGGGGCGCGCCCCCACCCTCGTGGGCAGCCCGGGACTCTCCTGGTCCAACTCCAATACTCCATGGGCTTCTTCTGGTCCAAAAATAAGTTCCGTGAAGTTTCAGGTCAATTGGACTCCGTTTGATTTTCCTTTTCTGCGATACTCTAAAACAAGGAAAAAACAGAAACTGGCACTGGGCTCTGGGTTAATAGGTTAGTCCCAAAAATAATATAAAAGTGTATAATAAAGCCCATAAACATCCAAAACAGATAATATAATAGCATGGAACAATCAAAAATTATAGATATGTTGGAGACGTATCACTAACTCATTAGTCACATTGCTTGCAAGGCTTATAGTCATGTGCGTTACTGAGAGGGCCCAGAGATACCTCTCCGATACTCGGAGTGACAAATCCTAATCTCTATTTATGCCAACTCAACAAATACCATTGGAGACACATGTAGAGCACCTTTATAATCACCCAGTTACGTTGTGTCGTTTGGTAGCACACAAAGTGTTCCTCCGGTATTCGAGAGTTGCATGATCTCATAGTCATAGGAACATGTATAAGTTATGGAGAAAGCAATAGCAACAAACTAAACGATCATCGTGCTAAGCTAACGGATGGGTCAAGTCAATCACATCATTCTCTAATGGTGTGATCCTGTTAATCAAATGACAACTCATGTCTATGGTTAGGAAACATAACCATCATTGATTCAACGAGCTAGTCAAGTAGAGGAAAACTAGTGAGACTCTGTTTGTCTATGTATTCACACATGTACTAAGTTTCCGGTTAATACAATTCTAGCATGAATAATATACATTTATCATGATATAAGGAAATAAGTAATAACTTTATTATTGCCTCTAGGGCATATTTCCTTCATATAGTGTGTCCAAGGTCAATACGGAAATTATTTTAGAGGTTTTCCCTTACTTTGTTCGTGTTAACAAACAATTCAAAATACCTTAAATTTTTTAGAACTGGTCCAAGTCAAATAGCAATGATTTGAAACATTTCTTTTCCCATTACACTATTTTGAAAACCTAACGACTAGATCATATGGATATGGAAAATTATAGGATTTTCGATCCTAGTGGAAAAAGGAGGCAAATAGATACCCAATTTAAAGTGAGTAAATAGAATGATCCACCAGTCAAGATTTTCAGGATTTTCACCCATTCAATGTAAAGGGATATTGTACAATGTGGGGAATTTGATGCAAAAGGTCTCCCATTAAGGCAAGTGTCTTCTCAGAAAAGCATTCTGCTTCCATCCGCTACAATTATCTCGGTATATCTATGAAAAGCATGATTAAATTCACCACACTCTTGCCATAGGTCATAACAGTGATCCATGATTCCTTTCTTCCACAATGACAACACTTGTCTCTACAAATATTTCCCTTTTAGCTGTGTTTGTCATGTATCTACAATTTTTTCCGATCACAACAATAGTTTGCAATGTATGCTCTAATTCAATGGGGTGAGATAAAGAATTCTCAAACCTCCATAATCCTTTGCTAAGTGCACTATAGGTCGATATAACATATGGTACTTCTTTTGATTAGTTTGTTGCCATAACATTCTACCCTGTGATAATCTATTCTCTTAACAACTCCATCAAGTGGATCAATAGAATACCCCATTGTCACCACGGGTATCCCACGCAAGACATACATCAAGTGTTCTCAAATCCTTAAAGACTCAATCCGATAAGATAACTTCAAAGGGAAAACTCAATCCATTACAAGAGAGTAGAGGGGGAGAAACATCATAAGATCCAACTATAATAGCAAAGCTCACGATACATCAAGATCGTATCACCTCAAGAACATGAGAGAGATAGATCAAACACATAGCTACTGGTAAATACCCTCAGCCCCGAGGGAGAACTACTCCCTCCTCGTCATGGAGAGCACCGGGATGATGAATATGGCCACCGGAGAGGGAATTCCCCCTCCAGCAGGGTGCCGGAACGGGTCTAGATTGGTTTTCAGTGGCTACGGAGGCTTCTGGCGGCGGAACTCCCGATCTATTGTTGTCCTCGAAGTTTTTAGGGTAAATGGGTATATATGGGACGAAGAAGTACGTCGGTGGACCTCCGGGCTGTCCACGAGGCAGGGGGCACGCCCAGGGGGTGGGCGCGCCCCCCATCCTCGTGGGCAGCCCGTGACTCTCCTGGTCCAACTCCGATACTTCGTGGGCTTCTTCTGGTCCGAAAATAAGTTCCGTGAAGTTTCAGGTCAATTGAACTCCGTTTGATTTTCCTTTTCTGTGATACTCTAAAACATGGAAAAAATAAAAACTGACACTGGGCTCTGGGTTAATAGGTTAGTCCCAAAAATAATATAAAAGTGTATAATAAAGCCCATAAACATCCAAAACAGACAATATAATAGCATGGGACAATCAAATATTATGGATACGTTGGAGACGTATCAGCATCCCCAAGCTTAATTCATGCTCGTCCTCGAGTAGGTAAATGATAAAAACAGAATTTTTGATGTGGAATGCTACCTAACATATTCATCATGTATTTCTATTTATTGTAGCAAGAATATTTAGATCCATAAGATTCAAGACAAAAGTTTAATATTGACATAAAAATAATAATACTTCAAGCATACTAACTAAGCAATCATGTCTTCTCAAAATAACATGGCCAAAGAAAGTTCATCCCTACAAAATCATATAGTTTGGTCATGCTCCATTTTCGTCACACAAGAATTCTCTCATCATGCACAACCCCGATGACAAGCCAAGCAATTGTTTCAGACTTTAGTAATCTCAAACTTTTTTCAACTTTCACGCAATACATGAGAGTGAGCCATGGATATAGCACTATGGGTGGAATAGAATATAATGAGGGGGTTTGTGGAGAAGACAAAAAGGAGAAAGTCTCACATCGACACGGCTAATCAATGGGCTAGGGAGATGCCCATCAATTGATGTCAATGCAAGGAGTAGGGATTGCCATGCAGCGGATGCACTAGAGCTATAAATGTATGAAAGCTCAACAAAAGAACTAAGTGGGTGTGCATCCAACTTGCTTGCTCACGAAGACCTAGGGCACTTGAGGAGGCCCATTGTTGGAATATACAAGCCAAGTTCTATAATCAAAAATTCCCACTAGTATATGAAAGTGACAACATAAGAGACTCTCTATCATGAAGATCTTGGTGCTACTTTGAAGCACAAGTGTGGTAAAAGGATAGTAACATTGTCCCTTCTCTCTTTTTCTCTCATATTTATTTTTTTTGTTTTTGTTTTTGGCCTTCTCTTTTTTTCGTCCGGAGTCTCATCCCGACTTGTGGGGGAATCATAGTCTCCATCATCCTTTCCTCACTGGGACAATTCCCTAATAATGATGATCATCACTCTTTTATTTACTTACAACTCAACAATTACAACTCGATACTTAGAACAAGATATGACTCTATATGAATGCCTCTGGCGGTGTACCGGGATTGCGATGAATCAAGTGTGACATGTATGAAAAGTTATGAACGGTGGCTTTGCCACAAATATGATGTCAACTACATGATCATGCAAAGCAATATGACAATGATGATGCGTGTCATAATAAACGGAACGGTGGAAAGTTGCATGGCAATATATCTCAGAATGGCTATGGAAATGCCATAATAGGTAGGTATGGTGGCTGTTTTGAGGAAGATATAAGGAGGTTTATGTGTGAAAGAGCGTATCATATCACGGGGTTTGGATGCACTGGCGAAGTTTGCACCAACTCTCAATGTGAGAAAGGGCAAAGCACGGTACCGAAGAGGCTAGCAATGATGGAAGGGTAAGAGTGTGTATAATCCATGGACTCAACATTAGTCATAAAGAACTCACATACTTATTGCAAAAATCTACAAGTCATCAAAAACCAAGTATTACGCGCATGCTCCTAGGGGAATAGATTGGTAGGAAAAGACCATCGCTCGTCCCCGACCGCCACTCATAAGGAAGACAATCAAATAACACCTCATGTTTCAAATTTGTTACACAACGTTTACCATATGTGCATGCTACTGGACTTGCAAACTTCAACACAAGTATTCCTCAAATTCACAACTACTCAACTAGCACAACTTTGATATCACTATCTCCATATCTCAAAACAATCATCAAGTATCAAACTTCTCTTAGTATTCAATGCACTTATATGAAAGTTTTTATTATATCCCTCTTGGATGCCCATAATATTAGGACTAGTTTCATAATCAAAGCAAACTACCATGCTGTTCTAAAGACTCTCAAAATAATATAAGCGAAGCATGAGAGTTCATCTATTTCTTCAAAATAAAACCACCACCGTGCTCTAAAAAGATATAAGTGAAGTACTAGAGCAAATGACAAACTACTCCGAAAGATATAAGTGAAGATCAATGAGTAGTCGAATAATTATGCAACTATATGAAGACTCTCTAACATTTAAGAATTTCAGATCTTGGTATTTTATTCAAAGAGCAAGCAAAACTAAAGAAAATAAAATGACGCTCCAAGCAAAACACATAACATGTGGTGAATAAAAATATAGCTCCAAGTAAAGTTACCGATGAACGAACACGAAAGAGGGGATGCCTTCCGGGGCATACCCAAGTTTAGGCTCTTGCCACTCCTTGTTCCATAATCCATCGAATCTTTACCCAAAACTTGAAAACTTCACAACACAAAACTCAAAATAGAAAATCTCGTGAGCTCCGTTAGCGAAAGAAAACAAAACACCACTTCAAGGTACTGTAATGAACTCATTCTTTATTTATATTGGTGTTAAACCTACTGTATTCCAACTTCTCTATGGTTTATAAACTCTTTTACTAGCCATAGATTCATCAAAATAAGTAAACAACACACGAAAAAACAGAATCTGTCAAAAACAGAACAGTCTGTAGTAATCTGTGACTAACTCAAACTTCTGGAACCCCAAAAATTCTAAAATAAATTTCTGGACGTGAGGAATTTATCTATTGATAATCTGCAAAAAGAATTAACTAAATAGCACTTTCCAAATAAAAATGGCAGCAATTCTCATGAGCGCTAAAATTTCTGTTTTTTACAGCAAGATCAAAAAGACTTTCCCCCAAGTCTTCCCAACGGTTCTACTTGGCACAAACACTAATTAAAAGCATAAAACCACATCTAAACATAGGCTAGATGAATTATTTATTACTAAACAGGAACAAAAAGCAAGGAACAAAAATAAAATTGGGTTGCCTCCCAACAAGCGCTATCGTTTAACGCCCCTAGCTAGGCATGATGATTGCAACGATGCTCACATAAAAGATAAGAATTGAGACATAAAGAGAGCATCATGAAGAATATGACTAGCACATTTAAGTCTAACCCACTTCCTATGCATAGGGATTTTGTGAGCAAACAACTTATGGGAACAAGAATCAACTTGCATAGGAAGGTAAAACAAGCATAGCTTCAAGATTTTCAACACATAGAGAGGAAACTTGATATTATTGCAATTCCTACAAGCATATGTTCCTCCCTCATAATAATTTTCAGTAGCATCATGAATGAATTCAACAATATAGCCAGCACCTAAAGCATTCTTTTCATGATCTACAAGCATAGAAATTTCATTTCTCTCCACACAAGCAAAATTCTTCTCATGAATAATAGTGGGAGCAAACTCAACAAAATAATTATCATGTGAGGCATAATCCAATTGAAAACTAAAATCATGATGACAAGTTTCATGGATATCATTATTCTTTATAGCATACAAGTCATCACAATAATCATCATAGATAGCAACTTTCTTCTCATAATCAATTGAAATCTCTTCCGAAATAGTGGATTCATCACAAAATAAAGTCATGACCTCTCCAAATCCACTTTCATCAATATAGTCATCATAAATAGGAGGCATGCTTTCATCATAATAAATTTTCTCATCAAAACTTGGGGGACAAGAAATATCACCTTCATCAAACATAGCTTCCCCAAGCTTGTGGCTTTGCATGTCATTAGCATCATGTATATTCAAGGAATTCATACTAACAACATTGCAATCATGCTCATCATTCAAATATTTAGTGCCAAACATTTTAATGCATTCTTCTTCTAACACTTTGGCACAATTTTCCTTCCCATCATACTCACGAAAGATATTAAAAAGATGAAGCGTGTGAGGTAAACTCAATTCCATTTTTTATAGTTTTCTTTTATAAACTAAACTAGTGCTAAAAAAGAAACAAAAAGATTCGATTGCAAGATCTAAAGATATACCTTCAAGCGCTAACCTCCCCGGCAACGGCGCCAGAAAAGAGCTTGATGTCTACAACAAAACCTTCTTCTTGTAGACGTTATTGGGCCTCCAAGTGCAGAGGTTTGTAGGACAGTAGCAAATTTCCCTCAAGTGGATGACCTAAGGTTTATCAATCCGTAGAAGGCGTAGGATGAAGATGGTCTCTCTCAAGCAACCCTGCAACCAAATAACAAAGAGTCTCTTGTGTCCCCAACACACCCAATACAATGGTAAATTGTATAGGTGCACTAGTTCGGCGAAGAGATGGTGATACAAGTGGTATATGGATAGTAGATAAAGGTTTTTGTAATCTAAAAATATAAAAACAGCAAGGTAACTAATGATAAAGCGAGCACGAATGTTATTGCAATGCGTTGAAACAAGGCCTAGGGTTCATACTTTCACTACTGCAAGTCCTCTCAACAATAATAACATAATTGGATCATATAACTTTCCCTCAACATGCAACAAAGAGTCACTTCAAAGTCACTAATAGCGGAGAACAAACGAAGATATTATGGTAGGGTACGAAACCACCTCAAAGTTATTCTTTCCAATCAATCTGTTGGGCTATTCCTATAAGTGTCACAAACAGCCCTAGAGTTCGTACTAGAATAACACCTTAAGACACAAATCAACCAAAACCCTAATGTCACCTAGATACTCTAATGTCACCTCAAGTATCCGTGGGTATGATTATACGATATGCATCACACAATCTCAGATTCATCTATTCAAACCAACACAAAGTACTTCAAAGAGTGCCCAAAGATTCTACCGGAGAATCAAGACGAAAACGTGTGCCATCCCCTATGCATAGGTTCATGGGCGGAACCCGCAAGTTGATCACCAAAACATACATCAAGTGGATCAATAGAATACCCCATTGTCACCACAGGTATACCACGCAAGACATACATCAAGTGCTCTCAAATCCTTAAAGACTCAATCCGATAAGATAACTTCAAAGGGAAAACTCAATCCATTACAAGAGAGTAGAGGGGGAGAAACATCATAAGATCCAACTATAATAGCAAAGCTCGCGATACATCAAGATCGTATCACCTCAAGAACACGAGAGAGAGAGAGAGAGAGAGATCAAACACATAGCTACTGGTACATACCCTCGGCCCCGAGGGAGAACTACTCCCTCCTCGTCATGGAGAGCACCGGGATGATGAAGATGGCCACCGGAGAGGGATTTCCCCCTCCGGCAGGGTGCCAAAACGGGTCTAGATTGGTTTTCGGTGGCTACAGAGGCTTCTGGCGGCGGAACTCCTGATCTATTGTCGTCCTCGAAGTTTTTAGGGTAAATGGGTATATATGGGAGGAAGAAGTACGTCGGTGGACCTCCAAGCTGTCCACGAGGCAGGGGGGCACGCCCCCCACCCTCGTGGGCAGCCCGGGACTCTCCTCGTCCAACTCCGATACTCCGTGGGCTTCTTCTGGTCCAAAAATAAGTTCCATGAAGTTTCAGGTCAATTGGACTCCGTTTGATTTTCCTTTTCTGCGATACTCTAAAACAAGGAAAAAATAGAAACTGGCACTGGGCTCTGGGTTAATAGGTTAGTCCCAAAAATAATATAAAAGTGTATAATAAAGCCCATAAACATCAAAAACAGATAATATAATAACATGGAACGATAAAAAATTATAGATACGTTGGAGACGTATCACTAACTCATTAGTCACATTGCTTGCAAGACTTATAGTGATGTGCATTACCGAGAGGGCCCAGAGATACCTCTCCGATACTCGGAGTGACAAATCCTAATCTCGATTTATGTCAACTCAACAAACACCATTGGAGACACATGTAGAGCACCTTTATAATCACACAGTTACGTTGTGACGTTTGGTACCACACAAAGTGTTCCTCCGGTATTCGGGAGTTGCATGATCTCAGTCATAGGAACATGTATAAGTTATGGAGAAAGCAATAGCAACAAACTAAATGATCATCGTGCTAAGCTAACGGATGGGTCAAGTCAATCACATCATTCTGTAATGATGTAATCCTGTTAATCAAATGACAACTCATGTCTATGGTTATGAAACATAACCATCATTGATTCAATGAGCTAGTCAAGTAGAGAAAAACTAGTGAGACTCTGTTTGTCTATGTATTCACACATGTACTAAGTTTCCGGTTAATACAATTCTAGCATGAATATTAAACATTTATCATGATATAAGGAAATAAGTAATAACTTTATTATTGCCTTTAGGGCATATTTCCTTCATATAGTGTGTCCAAGGTCAATACGGAAATTCTTTTAGAGGTTTTCCCTTACTTTGTTCGTGTTAACAAACAATTCAAAATACCTCAACTTTTTTAGAACTGGTCCAAGTCAAATAGCAATGATTTGAAACACTTCTTTTCCATTACACTATTTTGAAAACCTAACGACTACATCATGTGGATATGGAAAATTATAGGATTTTCAATCCTAGTGGAAAAGGGAGGCAAATAGATACCCAATTTAAAGTGAGTAAATAGAATGATCCACCAGTCAAGATTTTCTGGATTGTCACCCATTCAATGTAAAGGGATATTGTACAATGAGGGGAATTTGATGCAAAAGGTCTCCCATTAAGGCAAGTGTCTTCTCAGAAAAGCATTTTGCTTCCATCCCCTACAATTATCTCGGTATATCTATGAAAAGCATGATTAAATTCACCAGACTTTTGCCATAGGTCATAACAGTGATCCATGATTCCTTTCTTCCACAATGACAACACTTGTCTCTACAAATATTTCCCTTTTAGCTGTGTTTGTCATGTATCTACAATTTTTTCCGATCACAACAATAGTTTGCAATGTATGCTCTAATTCAATGGGGTGAGATCAAGAATTCTCAAACCTCCATAATCCTTTGCTAAGTGCACTATAGGTCGGTATAACATATGGTACTTCTTTCGATTAGTCTGTTGCCATAACATTCTACCCTGTGATAATCCATTCTCTTAACAACTCCATTAGGGCCTCCACAAGGGAACCATGTGCAGGGGAACACTGCTCATGAAACAATTCGCCAAAGCTGCCCTTTGCCTCCTATTGATAGGATGTTTCTTTTCCATATGAGGAGTTTCTTTTCAACTTCATATTAATTTGGTTTCCAATGTGAATCACTTGACATCAATTGGAACCCCCGAGAAAGAGAAACGAAAAGTATCCATATTGCAAGTAAAGATTTCACGGTGGTTGTAATCTAGGAAAGGATATCTCCTAGAAAATAAACTTCACTCCTATAAAAAATTATTTCCAACCTAAAATTATATTCAATTTTACACATCATGAACTTGAGATCTCTAGCATTTTTCATGCCATTCTTATGTAAAAAATACAGTGTCATCAACATATTGCAAAATTGCTAGACCACAATCTACTAGATGAGGCACCAAAACTTTTAGACAACCCAAATATTGAACTTTCTTGATAAGCCTGGTTAGCCCATCTGCTATAATACCAAAAAAGTGGGGGAGAAAGGGGATGACTGCCTAACACCCTTGAAAGTGAGGAAGTATGACATCCATAGTATTCAACTCTATAGACAATCGTCCACCCCAAGCAATTTTTATTATCCAATCACATCAAACATCTTAATCCTTTGGTGTGCGTCATTTGATAAAGAAAAGACCATTTGACTTTATCATGGGCATACGTAAAATCCGTCTTAAGAAAAAAAAATTATTTTTTGTTAGAGTGAATCTCATGTGTTGTTTCATGCAACGGGACAATACCCTCCATGATATTTTTCTCTTTAATAAACCTAGTTTGTGTGTCACAAACCACCTTAGGAAACATTATACTCAGCGAGATGCAAATTGTGGAGAAATGTTGATGTAGAGGGATGGTTGTGGAGCGAGTGTGGTCGCACATTATAGTTGCTGGGATTGCCGAAAAGTGATGGTGACAACACATGAGTGACGTCGGTGGTGGTGCTAATCGAGCGTCCGGCCTCTAACTTCGGGGTGAAAGCCTAGGACTGGCCCGAGTTGGTTATACCTGGCAATGGTGATGTTCTTACGTTGTTACCTTGTTCAATGCATTGCTCGGATATGTTCGGACTGATTTTTTACGATGGAAACCTAGATTCTGACCTTCGCTGGTAGAACAGCGATGGTGACCCATGGCCGTTGCTTCTTTCCAGAAGGAGTTACTGTTTAAGAACATCGTGATCCATATGGTGTAATGAGATGGTTGGTGTGGATATAGTTATTGTTGTAGTTTTATCGATCATAGATATGATCATTTTAGTCAACAAAATTGTGTGTTCATTGTGTTTCTAAATGCTTCATTTGAAGACAATAAAATCTACCCTATGTCGACAGAATGTCTGCACGCAGTGGAAGACAACCTTGGTGAATTTTTAGTGATAATTAAGTGGTTACCCATTCACATCAACAAAATGTTGGCTATGAGCAACAAAACTTATGCCATTGAATTTGTTTTTCGTCACAGTTTTTCACAAAACTCGTAGGCCTCCTTTGATTTAGAGGAATTTTGTAGGATTTTCATAGGATAGGATTTTTATAGGAAAAATTCCATCAGAGCTCTTTGGGCTTCCTTTGGTTTAGAGGAATTTCATATGAATTCTAGGGGATAGGATTCTTGTAGAATTTTTTCCTTTAGAGCCCTTTGGTTCATAGGAATGGATTTCTATTCCTACATAGGATTGGTTCCTATCCTCCACATTTCATAGGAAAATAAAAAAAAGCCTAGACTCAATGGAAAAATTCTTTTGGTGTCAACCAAATGACATCTTGTTTCTTATTCCTACTCATAGGATTTGAGATACATGTCATCTCATTTCCTACAAGATTCCTATTCCTATGATAATTCTATCCTATGAATCAAAAGAGGCCTGGTTTGTAGGAATGAAATCCTATTCCTATGAAGAAATTTTTCCTATCCTTCACATTTCATAGAAAAATAAACATTAGCCTAGATTCAATGGAAAAAATCTTATGGTGTGAATTAAAAGGCATCTCCTTTTCTATTTCTATGCATAGAATTTGAGATGCATGTCATCTCATTTCCTATAACTTTCCTATTCCTATGATTTTTAATCCTATGAACCAAAGGAGGCCTTATTGATGGACAAAGTTGAGTATATACATATGCGTTGAGGTTGCATTACGTGCGTTCGTGCCGGAGTTTGGCAAGTTCTATCTTACTTTACCATCTTCCAACCATATAAAGCTAAAGCACGCAATCTGCCTTGCTCTTGAAAAGAAAGGCATGCCGGAAAGAGGCTACAAATTCCCTTCCAACGCGTGGTTGGCAAGAACATACTGACCGTTTCGAGCTCTTTTGCTTGCCATCTACTCCCTCCGTTCCTAAATATAAGTCTTTATAGAAATTTCAAGCAAAATGAGTGAATCTACACTCCAAAATGCATCTATATACATCCGTATGTGGTCCATAATGGAATCTCTACAAAGACTTATATTTAGAAACGGAGGGAGTACTACTCCATAATACATAAACATGATCGATTGGAACAAAGCTGTTCCAGGAATAATGCCCGGTGGAGCCACTGGGGTAAACACGCAGGAGACTAACAGTAAGCACTAGGCCCATGAATTTAGATGGCATCACAAATAACAGATAGATAACATACCATCTCAGATCCTGACAAGTCCAGCAAAATCTCAAACACTACTAAATTTTCATCTGATACACCAATAACAGTGATGAGTGATTCACACAATATTTCACGATTTTGGGGCAAAGATACAACGCTGACCAAAAGCTCAACAGTCTGCCCACCAAAGTGATCTAAGCAGCAGCAACCTCCTTCTTAAGCTTCGCTAGCTCCTGCCTGATAGCTCCTCCCCTCTGTTTACATTGTAATCATAAATGTCAGGAATGCATGCACAATTTGCTTACAGGAATTAAGCATGAAAGAGCCTTTGAGAATCTCACCTTGATCTTGGCGAGCATGACCTTGAACCTGTCAAAGTCATTGAGCGATGCCCTCCTCTTCTGGACAACCAGCTTCTTGCCCCATGAGCTGTTTTCCCACTTGGTCTTCACATCTGCAATCAGGATGCCATTTTAAACAGTTGATATTAACAATTTTTTAAGATTTATTGAAGGGCTAGTTTAATACCAGCTTCCTCCATTGCTTTGATCAAAGTTGCCTTCTTAGGGATCCGCTTGATGTCAATCTTGATGTCGGTCAGAGAGAGCCGCTTGAAGTTCATCTGGCAGCGGACCATGTCCGGAGCATCAACAAGTGCCTGTTTTCACATAAAAGCAAATGCATTGAGTACTTTGGCAACCAAAGAAAACCATATACTTCGGCAAATGCAAATATATACAAATATCGACTCTAGCGAAGGTAACGGTTAAAGAAGTATCAACACATATCAAAAGCAGATGAGGCAATCATCATTGAGAATGTAGACAATAGAAGTCGCGTTATTTGCAGCATAATGGGCAGGGTTTTGACATCAAGCATAATGGGCAGGTTAGTGGTTAGTCAGACGCAGTATCTCACTCTGATAACTTTTTTGAAAGAAAAGTATGTTAATGCAAACAGCAAAACAAGACATGACATTCCAGATAAACAGTCACTGAGACTAAAGGGTCAAAGAACGATTTTAAACACCAACTCAGAGAAGATGTTGCAGTAAGTGATTTAAATATCCTAACAAACATTAGAAAATCATTACCAGCAAACAATCAAAAAACTGAGCTATGACACTGTAACTAATACTCCCTCTGTAAACTAATATAAAACTTTTTAGATCACTAAAGCATATAGTGATCTAAAAAGTCTTATATTAGTTTGCAGAAGATGGAGTACAATTTATGTTGCGTTTAAAAATATGATTCGCCAACAGAATTTAAAAAGTAGCTATAGGGACAACCCAGCAAGGGAACTGGCAAATACTGCATCAGTATCATAAATTGCAAACCACGACCTGCTCGATATACCAAGAAACAGTAGTAGAACAGAGCAATGATGCTATCATGAGAAGAAGAAGAAAAAGAAGGGGATGAAGGCATCACAAATTCACAACTCATGGAAGATGAAGTTAATACTGAAGTTATTTATTTCACAATGAAAACAGCAATAAATATCAAGTGGCAAAATATATAACAGATATTTGAGCAATAGCATGTCTGGCTGTTTATTTTCAGTAGTACCTCAAGACATTTAGGTAAGGCCGCAAGGCATATTCGAGACTGATCAGGTGAGCTAAAGCATATACAACTAAAAACATTGGCAGGGTAGATAAAGGGCCGCATGTTAAAGACGAGTCAAATACAAAACATAAACAAGTTATGGTAACATAACTGCGCTGACAAGAGTATGCAATACTACTTGCCAAGGGTAAACTTCAAACGGCATGTAAAATCAACTAGCATTTTCAAATTCGCATAGTTGTAAAGGCTAGTTATATATGCAATCAAAGTTAAGGGATTTTAGGAGGCCAATCACAGCCAAGTTATTAGCTACAAAGCAACAACAAAAATTAACAAGAAATCGCAGAAACAATGTGATATCCGTGCAGTCACACTTTTACTTTGAATCATACAGAAGTCCACACCTTGAACAGCTCAAATCTACAGCCTAGGGACACGCAGAGAAGAAGTGTCTACACTAAACATGAAACTGAGCACGATCTCAATCACTACGTCCGTATAGGCTCCTCCGCCGAAGCAGATCGAGAATGACAGGAGGAACTAGGGAAGGGGATCGAACTCACCCTGTTCTGGTCAACAACGTCGACGATGACGACGAGGCGGCCGTAGTCCTTACCGTAGTTCACCAGGGCCACCCGCCCGATCTCCACGAACCTCTTGAACGGCTGCACGAGCACAAAAACAAGGCACGAATGGTCAACAACCAAGACCACCAGGGAGAAGGCGAGAGAGAAAGCCTGACAGCGAGTGAGATTTTCCAGGTCTTCCTACCATTTTGCGGCTGCGCGGGCGGCGGCGGCGGCGGCGAGAGGTGGGAGCGAGCGAGACGGGGAGGCGGAGGGCGGCTAGACAGGGGAGCGAGGGGCTGGATGTAGCGGATGTGTATATAGCCAAGGCGGGGGGTTCTATAAGAGCCGACAGATCTGGTGATCGAGGCTTCTGGTCGTCCGATCTAGGTTAGAGGTTTCTGGGGGTTATGGTTTGGGCTTCTGGAGCACTGTGTGAGGATTTTGGGCTTCTATCGTATGCACTCCGGTAATGGGCTTAAGCGGGCTTAACTGGATAGGCTGGATTCATATCGGGACTACAACCTGAAATGCTGACACACGCTTTTGAGAAAGAGAATTAGGGGGCGTTTGTTTCCAGGGATTTTTTTGTATAAGGACTAAAAAAGTCTCTTTTAGAGACTTTTTTACCAAACGAGAGGGATTTTTTAGAGACTAAACTAGGCATTTGGGACTAAATGAAGAAGACTCTCAAGGAAAGTCTTTTTAGAACTTTTTCAACAATGCCCCTCCATGCACCTATTGGCCTGCCACCCCATGGTGTTGTTTGATTGTTATTTTTCTATATACTAAGGGCAACATGATCATTTAATAGCCTCTAGGAAGGGACTAGGGACTTTTTAGTCTTTGGAAACAAACAGTGAAGGACTTTTGGGGGACTAGGGACTTTTTAGTTGGGACTAGAAAAAGTCGTAGGACTAGAGAACGAAACATCACCTTACTCACTCCGTCCAGAATACTTGTCATTAAGATAAATAAAAGGGGATGTATCTAAATGTATTTTAGTTCTAAATACACCCCTTTTTATCCATTTTGATGACAGGTATTTCCAAACGAAGGGAGTATAAATTTGTCTCAAAAAAATATAAATTTCCCTAAATAAAAAGAATTATAAATAGACTAAAACTGCTTTCTTACCGTCATGCTACATGCAAGCATTATCCGTGAGATCAAAGCCACGATGCTGGTGTTTCAGTCTTGCTCCTTCACTTTTGAGGGAAGAGACTCAAATTCTGAGGCACATAGTCCCACTAAACATCCAGAAAGATACATATTGTGAGAAATCCAACGCCCTCATAGATTAGCGCTTCCTGGCCGTTGGATATGGTGCTTGATGCGTTTTGGGCCATTGGATCTTCCCCGCAAATCACCTCGACCGCTGGATCAAAACATGACACTGTGGATCGAAACAGTGTCGAACCGTGCGTGGCCCCGCCTAATATTTCCCTGCCCCGTCGAGGGCAAAATCGATCTTTCACATGGAGGCCTTGTATGTGTCAGTCGTGTGTTGGCTCGGTGGTGGACGAGGCGAGGGCGGGCCCGTAGGGTTTCCCCCAATTAGTTTATTTTCTCTCTTCCATGCCTCCCCTCACGCTGCCGCCTCCTTACCAGCTAGATCTCCTCCGGCCATCCTCTTGAGCCAGCTGGCACCCTTCCTTTGTCTCAAGGCGAGGAGGACTAGCGGATCTAGGCTCAAGCATGGTCCTCTCCGCCTCTCGCCTAATCCAATAGCGGTGGCAAAAGGGATGGATCGTCGTCGTGGGAGCGCGCTGCGGAAGCAACCGTCGGTGATAGACGAGAGAGGGGCAGCAGGAGCAAGATGGGCATGGGCGAGGAGCTGATGAACCTGACGGGGTGGTTGTTCCAGGAGCCGCACTTCAGCTACTACATCACGTCTGTGTTCGGTCTCGGCGCGCGGGTGATAATCCCCAAGTGCAAGGAATCATCGTAGCAATTTCCAAAGATGGAAGTGATAAGTATGGAGTGTCGAACCCATAAGGAGCTAAAGGTAATATCAATATTCTCTCAAGTCCTATCTGCCACTGATACAACTCTACGTACACCGAACGTTTGCTTCCATCTAGAAACGAGAAATAAAACTACGTTATTGGTATGAAGAGGATAACTTTGCATGATATCGGAGAACTAAAATATAAAAATAGTTGTTGTTAACATAAAATTAGAATATATTATAAATAGTGAGTGTGTAATAATGATGGATCGGTGTGCGGAATTGTCCTAGGCAAATGTTAACAAGATTGGTAATCGGCATTGCAATTTCATACGAGGGAGAGGCATAAACTAACATACTTTCTCTTCTTGGATCATATGCGCTTATGATTGGACCTCTAGCAAGCATCTGCAACTACTAAAGATCATTAAGGTAAAACCCAACCATAGCATTAACATATCAAGTCCCCTTTATCCCATACGCAACAATCCCCTTACTCGGGTTTAAGCTTCTGTCACTCTAGCAACCCACTATAAACGAATCATGAACGTATTGCAACACCCTACAGCGGGAATCCCTCATGTGTGCGCGGCATGGAAGGCACCATAGGGCAGCACCAAAATAAAACATACAACTCAAACCAATCTAGATCATCAATCAACCCAAAAGACAAAAGAAATTTACTCAAAACATCATAGGATGGCAACACATCGTTGGATCATAATATGTGGCATAAAGCACCATGTTCAAGTAGGGGATTACAGTTGGGTGCAGGAGAATGGACCACGTAAAAGAGATGAGGATGGTGATGATGAAGATGATGTTGATGAAGACGATCACCGCGGGGATGATTCCCCCGATGGCACTTTGGTGCCACCAAGAGAGAGGGGGCGTGGTTCTCCCCTTTGTGCTTCCTCCTCCATGGCCTCCCCTTAGATGGGGCAAGGTTCTTCCTCTGGTCCTTGGCCTCCATGACGGCGATGACCCCTCCGGCTTCCTCCTCCATGGCCTCCGGTGATGTTGGCCCCCTCCGGCAGGGTGCCAGAGAGGGCCTAGATTGGTTTTTCGTGGCTACAGAGGCTTGGGCGGCAGAACTTTCGATCTCTCTTTTGTTCTAGGGTTTTTTTGGATGTATAGGAGGAATTGGCGTCGGTTTCACGTCAAGGGGCCCACGAGGCGATCACAAGGTCGAGGGGCGCGTCCGGGGCGCCCCCCCCCCCTTGTGGTGGCACCGGGACTCCTCTTCCATATTTTTTTCTTCCAATATTTTTCATATTTTCCAGAAAAAATCTCCGTTAATTTTTAGCTCGCTCCGAGGACTTTTATTTCTACACAAAAACAACACCACGGTAGTTCTGCTGAAAACTGCGCCAGTCCGGGTTAGTTTTAATCAAATCTTACCAAAATCATATGGAATCATTGTAAACATGGCATGAATACTTCGTAAATTATAGATACGTCGAAGACATATCAGTATCCCCAGGCTTAATTCCTGCTCGTCCTCGAGTAGGTAAATGATAAAAGAAATAATTTATGAAGGGTGAATGCTATCAAGGGCACAAGTTTGATTAATGAAAGTTTCAAGCACCTTTTCTAGTATTATTCTTTGTCATAAACAGTAGCTCATCTCATAAAACTTCTCATGGTTAAGTAACAAGCTATCCACAAATTAAAGTATAGACCATAAACTTTCTTGAAAACTAACAAACTATGTTCTTAGTCATCAAACAATTGCAATTCATACATACTCAATTATCATATAGTCTTTCACAATTGCTAACACTCACGTGATATTTATGGGTTCAAAGTTTCAATCGGACACAGAGAAAGATAGGGGCTCATGGTTTCGCCTCCCAACCTTTTACCTCAAGGGTAATGTCAACAATAATAATTTATGATAACCTACATCCGAGTGAATATATATATATATATATATATATATATATATATAGGGAAAATACATCCTACCACTAGGTGGTAGTTACCTTTGCTCCCGTCATCGTCAGATCTAGTCTCGAAGTGGGTATTGATTAATGGGTTTGGATTGTCAAGCTAGTTGGTTGTTTTTCCTTTTTGAAATTAGATTTACTAGTCGTCCCTATTTTTGTGGCCATCGGGTGCCGATGTATAACTACCTCCGATATATAGAGCCCTTCTCATAGTCAACACCATGTTCGACAGGAGATGAGGAGACGTAGGTATTAATGTTAATTCTTGTTGTTTTTCATCCTATCCCACACGCACGCATGCATGATTGATCAACCACTGATATGATCTCTCGTATTGTAGGTTTGAGCCTCCATTATGTTGCTTCTACTTGATCGATTCTCCGGCGACATGGACAAAGTACGTGGTCGTCGGCGGCCTAGATTCGAGTTGCCAACACGACGCGACAGGGGCGGGCCCAGGAATTGAGGATTTTGTATTCAAAATTTAAAAACTTTTTGTTGGAAGCCTATAGCCTTTCTTTTGGTGCGTATAACCGATTGTAGCAGCATATTGTACTAGTTCTATAGAACGTATCGCATAATATATTATATTAATAAAAACTGATTATGACTTAGTATTGTTCAACACATGGTGACAAAATGTAAGATATATAGAGGATAGAAAATAGCAAATGATAAGAAACCTTATAAATTACTCCCTCCGTCCGGAAATACTTGTTGGAGAAATGAATGTATTTAGATGTATTTTAGTTTTAGATACATCTATTTTTATTCATTTTCACGACAAGTAATTCCGGACGGAGGGAGTACAAGATAACTTTGTGATCCTTAATGCTTTGAAAACGATTTCTGATGTCATCATCCCTAACTTGCAAGAATAATTACCTTTGAATGAATGTGAACAAGATATCATTCAAGTATTTTTGCCCCATCATTCAAGAAAGCTCTCATATCAGTAGTATCGGTACTCTTCCTCTGCATGGTTTACACCTGAAAAGTAAAATTGCTCAAGTTTTAGAGTACTAATAGTTACACATAATGCTCACTGTAATAAATTCAAAATTTATAAACATTGTCACATTACAAATTCAAATGGAAAATTACAAATTCACATGTCTAAACAATTCATAATTGAATGCAAACAAGTCCCTGGTTTCTCTATAATTAAATAGACTTACTTAAACTTGTAAGTCTGTACTGCAGCCTGCTGGAAAGCGAGAAGAAAATTGTGCTCCTGCCTGCACCTCGAAAATATGTTTTAGAGCCTATGCACTCGGGTACTCCTTATCCAACTACTCATTCTTGCATCACGATTCGTGCAAATAATTTTCTCTTTTTTGTTTCTCTCATATAGAACATGTATTTGTACTTCAACTTTGCAGCACAACAAAGCTTTCTATGTAGAATATGGGATAAAACTTACAAATTTTTTGATCAAACATAAATATACAAAATGAGATTTGTTTGATTAAAAAATCTTATTTTTCATATTTATGTCGGACAAAAAAATCTGAAAGTTTTATCTCACATTCTAGTTACAAAGTTATGTTGTATTGCAAAGTTTGAAGTTCAAGACAAGTTTTATATGAGAGGAACAAAAAAGAGAAAATTCCATGTAATAAAGTAGTTGTGTAGCACAGATCTCAAAGCAACATTGGAGTGCTACGATAGTGAGGCCCGGGTGCATAAGCTCACAAAATCTGAATTCGCCTGCACCTTGCAGTGATACAGGAATTCAGAAATCGAATTAACGTGACTGTACTTCTCCTGCCTGCACCTTGCAGTGATACAGGAATTCAGAAATCGAATTAACATGACTGTACTTCAGCTAAGAAATCAGCATGACTGCATGAGAGGAGCTCCCAATTTCAGAAATCAAACGATCAATACGTCTAATTAGCAATTATACCTTCAGTAGTTGAATCTGTGAGTTGTACGTGGTTGTGAAACTGAATCGATGTGGCCTGCTGCCGCAGCCGACTACAAAGATCAGAACCAAAAGGGGGCAGGGAGCTAGACAGCGAGGGATGGATTCTTGTCGCCGTCGGCGCCGCCGTGCGCACGCGCGATTGTCGATCAGCCGACGGCAACAGCCCAGCCGGCCTGGCTGTTCGCGTGCGATCTGCGACTGCGAAGAGAACTAAGGAACAACCGAACAGCGGAACAATCAATCGATTCGATCGATGGACTTTATTTTTTGGGCAAGCGGAACAATCGATCGTCTCCGCGTTTAATCGATTCAATCGATGGACTTTATTTTTTGGGCAATGATGGACGGCGTGTGCGACTGTGCGTGCGTTGTGGTACAGCCATTTGGGCCAAGTCCTGGTTGTCTACTGGGCCAAGCCGTGGTGAGCCTCTGTTTTGGGGCTTAAAGGCTGGACTAGCATGTTTTGGTGTATCAGTTTCGTTTTTCTTTATAGATACACAATATATAGACTATATATACCTAGTTTTTTGCAAAAAATAATGGGTATTCAACTGAATACCCTTGAATTGAGGTGGGCCCGCCCATGCGACGCGATGACGACATTCTACTCCAAGCTCCCTGTTCATGGCATATCGTTCAGATATTTTGTAGGAGCTATATCTCTAGATTGTGCTCTGCAGCATCGGCCGGCCGTGCGTCGTCTGCATACTTGCGTATATATATTTCGTACTACCGTCACTCCTTTTTTTAGGATACTACCGCTCCGTTTACATACTACTACATTACATGCTGCTACAAAAAACTACTTTTTACGTGATCATTCCACTGATACTAATTAGATTGGGCATGGTCGTGGCTCCATGATTCATGGAACAAAATATACTCTATACTCTGAAAATCCATTATCTAATTAAAATGTATACTGGGTTCTCTTTATTGGAAAAATTATATATACTTCACACTAAATACTCCTTATTCAGCTTTAGAGAAACTACATACTACATACTACTACATACTCAGTTCCTAAAAAACATACTACATACTCATTTTCTACAAACTATATACTCATACTCTTTTTATTTATTTGAGAGGATATACTCCATACTATGCATACTACATACTCGGTTCCTTAAAAAATGCCACATACTCATTTTGTATAAACTATATACTCATACTCTTTTTTTATTTGAGATGATATACTCAATACTCTACATAGTGTATACTTGGTTCCTCAACAAAAAAAACATACTTTTTTTGCGAATAACAAAAAAAACATACTACATACTCATTTTCTATAAACTATATACTCATACTCTTTTTTTTATTTGAGAAGATATACTCCATACTCTACATACTAAATATTCGGTTCCTCAAAAAAAACTACATAGTCATTCTTTATAAACTACTCCATACTCTTATTTTATTTGAGAGGATATACTCCATACTTTTATTTTATCTGAGAGGATATACTCCATACTCTGCATGCCTTTTATAGGAATGTCCCTACTCTGTATGCTCGATGTGCATGAATAATGCGTACTTGATGTACTATAAGCTAGGAACTTATTATCCATCCAACCGGCTGGGTGATTAGGCGAAAGATTATAAGGTTGTTGACGGGAGGTGCGCCACTACCTGACTAATTAATTATTATTTTTAGGATAAGTACCTTCCCACCTAAAAAGCAGGGATTGCTTTCTCAACTTCAAATTACTTACGGCAGCTAGCGGGTTAGTGGGTTCTGCCCACAATCGATACCCAGGGCACCCGGTTGCCTCGCTGCTACGTTGGGGGGACACGTGGAGGCTAATGAAATAGGTGGTAACTATCACTGTTTGTAGATAAAATTTGTTCTATATATATATATATATATATATATATATATATATATATATATATCCGGATCTCTTCAACACATGGTGCTTGCAAAAAAAAAACTGTAAAAAAGGAAAGATGATGATCACCATGACTCTTGTATAAGGGTAGAAGATAAAAGTAAAAAATAGGCCCTTCGAAGAGAGAAGCAGAGGTTGTCATGCGCTTTTATGATTGGATGCACAAAATCTTAATGCAAAAGAACGTCACTTTATATTGCCGCTTGTGATAAAGACCCTTATTATGCAGTCCGTCGGTTTTATTTCTTCGATATCACAAGTTCGTATAAAGCTTATTTTCTTCACACTAATAGATCATAAATATTTAGAGAGCAATTTTTATTGCTTGCACCGATGACAACTTACTTGAAGGATCTTACTCAATTCATAGGTAGGTATAGTGGAGTCTCATGGCAAAACTGGTTTAAGGGATGTTTTGAAGCACAAGTATGTTGGAAATATGCCCTGGAGGCAATAATAAAATGGTTATTATTATATTTCTTTGTTCATGATAATTGTCTGTTGTTCATGCTATAATTGTATTAACCGGAAACCATAATCACTACAAAAAAAGACACATCCGTGACATTTTGGGCCGAATGAATTTTTTTTCTGTCATACATATGACACTTCTATGACGATAATTGTGACAAAACCCGGTATCATCATAGATGTGGTGGGCTCCTACTTCTATGACAAAATATCATGACAGAAAATGGGCTTTTCGTCCTGGGCGGGCCGGAGACGCAGCTGCATGACATTCTTTGGGCCGTCCATGATGGAAAAAACCGTGGTAGAAGCGAGGGACGGGGGGGGGGGATTTCGGGGAGTTCCCGGTTACGGTGGGAGGTCGGGGGCCGAGCGATGCGTGTTTCTCTCGTACACGTACGTGCATGTGTGCGAGGCGTTGGCTCTAACTGAACCCGAGTGAGGCGTTGGGCTCTAACTGAACCCGAGCGATTGCACTGCAGGCTACGCGTTACTGAACCCGAACGATCGATCGATGGCTGTTAACTGAACCCGATCGAGCGATTCCTTCGCCACTGCTGCTAACTGAAGCCGATCGATGCTGCCTCTGGGATGAACAGTGAGCGTTGCGGCGGGGTTTGGATGAATAGTGAGCGGTTGCATTGCCTCTAGATGAACAGGACCCCGTGGTGTGGTGGAGGGCTGGATGAACAGTAGACGGTGGAGGGGTGCCCGTGGAGGGGTGGTTGAACAGGACCCCGTGGTGTGGAGGGCTGGGTGAACAGTAGACGGTGAAGGGGTGCCCTTGGAGGGGTGGTTGAACAGTAGCCGGTGAAGTAGCGCACGGTGGAGGCTGGATGAACAGGAGCCCGTGGAGGCTGGAGGAGGTCGACGGTAGCCCATGGAGGCTGGAGGAGGTCGACGGTGGAGATGAGCAGTATCCCGTGGAGTCCCCTTTTGCGGTACGCCACACCCCTCCCGATGAATAGGACCCCTGTTTCAACCGTAGCGCTCCAACACAAGTCCGTTTCGTCCGTTTTGCGGTATGCCACACCCCTCCCGATCAACAGGACCCCCGTTTCGATCGTAGGAGGTTCGTTTCGTCCGTTTTGCGGTACGCCACACCCCTCCCGATCAACAGGACCCCCGTTTCGACCGTAGGAGGTCCGTTTCCTTCGTTGTACGGTACGCCAGACCCCTTCCGATCAACAGGACCCCGTTCCAACCGTAGGAGGTCCGTTTCCTCCGTTGTGCGGTACGCCAGGCCTCGTTTCCATCGCGTGTTCCGTCCAAGCCCTCCCGATGAACACGACCACACATTCCGTTCCGACCCAGCCGGTTGGCTCCCACGCGTTCCGTTGCCTCCTGATGAACACGACGCATTCCGTTGCCTCCCCATGAACACGAGGCATTCCATTGCCTCCCCATGAACACGACGACGACGCTGTTTCTCCGTTCCGACCCAGCCATGTACACGAGCCCTGGCTGTACGCATGCGCGAGTAGGCGTTCAAGACCCCGCCCGTATGTACACATACGTGGCCGTATTTTCTTTCTTGCACCCTGGCCGCTGTACGTACGTCTACATGCTACGTGCGCGCCTCTTCTACGACATGTACGCGCCTCTACTACGACACGTGCGTGCCTGTACATCCACCAGTATATATGTACGTACATGTTCGCGACCAGAATGACAACGTTACGTACGCTTCAACCAGGTGGGTCCCGACTGTCAGGCACTTCCTTGCCTGCGAAGATGTAGCTGGTGGGTCCCAGCAGTCAGGGCGGCGAATCGTTTTTTATTGCCCGGACGCACTTCCTTGCGTGCGAAGATGTAGCTGCACTACAAAAAAGACACATCCGTGACATTTTGGGCCGAACGAAATTTTTTTCTGTCATACATATGACACTTCTATGACGATAATTGTGACAAAACCCGGTATCATCATAGATGTGGTGGGCTCCTACTTCTATGATAAAAAATCATGACAGAAAATGGGCTTTTCGTCCTGGGCGGGCCGGAGACGCAGCTGCATGACATTCTTTGGGCCGTCCATGACGGAAAAATCCATGGTAGAAGTGAGGGGGAGGAAAATTTTGGGGAGTTCCCGGTTACGGTGGGAGGTCGGGGGCCGAGCGATGCGCGTTTCTCTCGTACACGTACGCGCGCGTGTGTGAGGCGTTGGCTCTAACTGAACCCGAGCGAGGCGTTGGGCTCTAACTGAACCCGAGCGATTGCACTGCAGGCTACACGTTACTGAACCCGAGCGATCGATCGATGACTGTTAACTGAACCCGATCGAGCGATTCCTTCGCTGCTGCTGCTAACTGAAGTCGGTCGATGTTGCCTTTGGATGAACAGTGAGCGTTACGGGGGGGAGGGGGGTTGGATGAACAGTTCCTGGCGGGGGTGGATGAACAGGACCCCGTGGTGTTGCCTCTGGATGAACAGGACCCCGATCGATCGAGCCGGTTGGGGCTGGATGAACAGGACCCCGTGGAGGGCTGGATGAACAGGACCACCCCGTGGAGGGCAGGATTAAAAGTAAACGGTGGAGGGCAGGATGAACAGTAGCCCGTGGAGGGGTGGTTGAACAGGAGCCTGTGGAGAGGGCTGGTTGAACAGTAGCCGGTGGAGTAGCGCGCGGTGGAGGCTGGATGAACAGGAGCCCGTGGATGAACAGTCGCAGGTGGAGGCTGGAGGAGGTCGACGGTGGATGAACATGAGCTCGTGGAGCCTGGAGGGGGTCGACGGTGGAGATGAACAGTATCCCGTGGAGTCCCGTTTTGTGGTACGCCACACCCCTCCCGATGAACAGGACCCCTGTTTCGACCGTAGCGCTCCAACACAAGTCCGTTTCCTCCGTTTTGCGGTACGCCACAGCCCTCCTGATGAACAGGACCCCCATTTCGATCGTAGGAGGTCCGTTTCCTCCATTTTGCGGTACGCCAGACCCCTCCCGATCAACAGGACCCCGTTCCGAACATAGGAGGTCCGTTTCCTCCGTTGTGCGGTACGCCAGGCCTCGTTTCCATCGTCTGTTCCGTCCAAGCCCTCCCGATGAACACGACCACGCATTCCATTCCGACCCCGCCGGTTGGCTCCCACGTGTTCCGTTGCCTCCCGATGAACAGGACGCATTTCGTTGTCTCCCCATGAACACGACGCATTCCGTTGCCTCCCCATGAACACGACACATTTCGTTGCCTCCACATGAACACGACGACGACGCTGTTTCTCCGTTCCGACCCAGCCATGTACACAAGCCCTCGCCGTACGTATGCACGAGTAGGCGTTCGAGACCCTGCCCGTATGTACACTTACGTGGCCGTATTTTCTTTCTTGCACCCTGGCTGCTATACGTACGTGTACATGCTACGTGCGCGCCTCTACTACGACACGTGCGCGCCTCTACATCGACCAGTATGTACGTACACGTTCACGACCAGAATGACAATGCTACGTACGCTTCGACCAGGTGGGTCCCGACTGTCAGGCACTTCCTTGCCTGCGAAGATGTAGCTGGTGGGTCCCAGCAGTCAGGGGGCGAGTCGTTTTTTTTGCCCGGACGCACTTCCTTGCGTGCGAAGATGTAGCTGGTGGGTCCCAGCAGTCAGGGGGAAACATTTTTTTTCATGAAATACAGTGGCCCATCGGGTGGGTCCCCGCTGTCAGGTGGAGGAATAATTATTTTGCACGTAATAAGAAGGCACTTCCTTGCTGCGGCCGTGGACCCAGCTGTCAGCCTCTCCACGTACAGTCGATGTTCGATGGAAGCCGTTCCTTGACCACGTTGACCACGCCGCGCCGAGAGCACCAGGGCGATGGACGACGACGAGGCCTAGGAAGGGGACGACACAGAGGCAGGGAAGACTCGGCAGTTGTTTCCCACGCGGAGGGGAGTACGACTGTACGAGGGTTTACTGGTTCGTCTGCCGTCGTCGGAGAATAACAACAGGTGTGGGTGAGTAGAGGGATGGCTAGGCCAGCGATGGGAGTACGGTGGGGCTGTGAGGCCTACGCGACAGCACAGCCGGCCGCAGGGAGGAGGGAGCAGGCAGTCCCGCCGGCGCTTGTTTGAGCGGCTGGAGCAGGAAGAGCAGAGATTGAAGAAGCACGATGGCCGTTGGATGGACATCCAACAGTCAGTGCTTGTGCGTCAACCTTTTTTAGGAAAGCTTCAAATATGTGGAAAACAGCATACAGCCCATCTGCCATTATTTCTAATAATTTACAGCTCATTTGCTAATTCTGAAGGTTTTTTGGAGCCCATATTCTTTTTGTTAGCATTACAACCCATATTGTGACAATGGTTAAAAAATTATACAAAATTTTGCATATTTCGGTGCGGTCCGAACTATTTTTAATCCCGAAATTTCGACTCACATTCAAACTGATTTTAAAAATAAATGTATATCAATATAAAATCCAACAAATTCTCCATGCATAAAAATCAATGTAATTTAAAATCTTGAAATGAAAAAAAGATATTTGAAACTAATTGCCGGTTTGATGTGTTTTAAAAATCTACAACCCATTTCTCATTACTGATGGGCCATTTTCTCGGCCAGCCGAATGAAAGCTCTCCTCGTCTTGAAAGATTTGCAGACCAACAGGCCCGACAAAGCGACTTACTTGGCAAATCACAAAAAAACTGGGCTGTGGCCGTGGACCCAGCTGTCAGCCTCTCCACATACAGTACTCTTCCGATGGAAGTCGTTCCTTGACCACGTTGACCATGCCGTGCGGAGAGCACCACGACGGTGGACGACGGCGAGGCCTAGGAAGGGGACGACGCGGCAGTGGAAGCCCGCGCGGAGAGGACTATGAGGGTTCACTGGTTCGGATGCGGTGTGAGGCTGCCGTCGCCGCAGGGCCTGGCCAGCGGTGGGAATAGTAGGGGCGGTGAGGCCTCTGCGGCAGCACAGCCGGCCACGGGAGGCAGGAGCATGTGGCACGACCGGCGCTGCTTTGGGCGGCTGGAGCAAGAAGACCAGAGGTTGAAGAAGCACTACGGCCGTTGGATGGACATCGTACGGTCACCGGAGCTAGAATCGTTCATATTGACTAAGTTGACAAAGCCCTTCGTCCCCGTCAACTTAGTAGGCTCACAAGTCAGCCTCCCAGCAAGGTGGGTCCCAGCTAGCCGGGGGAGTATTCATTTTTTTGTGCGTAATAAGGAGGCACTTCCTGTGGGTCCGAGCTGGCAGCGGGGGGGGGGGGCGTTTTTTTCGCGAAATACGGTGGCCCGTCCGATGGGTCCCAGCAGTCAGGGGGAAAAGATTTTTTTCGCAAAATACTGGTGGCCCATCGGGTGGGTCCCCGCTGTCAGGTGGAGGAATAATTATTTTGCACGTAATAAGGAGGCACTTCCTTGCTGCGGCCGTGGACCCAGCTGTCAGCCTCTCCACGTACAGTCGATGTTCGATGGAAGCCGTTCCTTGACCACGTTGACCACGCCGCGCCGAGAGCACCAGGGCGATGGACGACGACGAGGCCTAGGAAGGGGACGACACAGAGGCAGGGAAGACTCGGCAGTTGTTTCCCACGCGGAGGGGAGTACGACTGTACGAGGGTTTACTGGTTCGTCTGCCGTCGTCGGAGAATAACAACAGGTGTGGGTGAGTAGAGGGATGGCTAGGCCAGCGATGGGAGTACGGTGGGGCTGTGAGGCCTACGCGGCAGCACAGCCGGCCGCAGGGAGGAGGGAGCAGGCAGTCCCGCCGGCGCTTGTTTGAGCGGCTGGAGCAGGAAGAGTAGAGATTGAAGAAGCACGATGGCCGTTGGATGGACATCCAACAGTCAGTGCTTGTGCGTCAACCTTTTTTAGGAAAGCTTCAAATATGTGGAAAACAACATACAGCCCATCTGCCATTATTTCTAATAATTTACAGCTCATTTGCTAATTCTGAAGGTTTTTGAGCCCATATTCTTTTTGTTAGCATTACAGCCCATATTGTGACAATGGTTAAAAAATTATACAAAATTTTGCATATTTCGGTGCGGTCCGAACTATTTTTAATCCCGAAATTTCGACTCACATTCAAACTGATTTTAAAAATAAATGTATATCAATATAAAATCCAACAAATTCTCCATGCATAAAAATCAATGTAATTTAAAATCTTGAAATGAAAAAAAGATATTTGAAACTAATTGCCGGTTTGATGTGTTTTAAAAATCTACAACCCATTTCTCATTACTGATGGGCCATTTTCTCGGCCAGCCGAATGAAAGCTCTCCTCGTCTTGAAAGATTTGCAGCCCAACAGGCCCGACAAAGCGACTTACTTGGCAAATCACAAAAAAACTGGGCTGTGGCCGTGGACCCAACTGTCAGCCTCTCCACATACAGTACTCTTCCGATGGAAGTCGTTCCTTGACCACGTTGACCATGCCGTGCGGAGAGCACCACGACGGTGGACGACGGCGAGGCCTAGGAAGGGGACGACGCGGCAGTGGAAGCCCGCGCGGAGAGGACTATGAGGGTTCACTGGTTCGGATGCAGTGTGAGGCTGCCGTCGCCGCAGGGCCTGGCCAGCGGTGGGAATAGTAGGGGCGGTGAGGCCTCTGCGGCAGCACAGCCGGCCACGGGAGGCAGGAGCATGTGGCACGACCGGCGCTGCTTTGGGCGGCTGGAGCAAGATGACCAGAGGTTGAAGAAGCACTACGGCCGTTGGATGGACATCGTACGGTCACTGGAGCTAGAATCGTTCATATTGACTAAGTTGACAAAGCCCTTCGTCCCCGTCAACTTAGTAGGCTCACAAGTCAGCCTCCCAGCAAGGTGGGTCCCAGCTAGCCGGGGGAGTATTCATTTTTTTGTGCGTAATAAGGAGGCGCTTCCTGTGGGTCCGAGCTGGCAGCGGGGGGGGGGGGGGCGTTTTTTTCGCGAAATACGGTGGCCCGTCCGATGGGTCCCAGCAGTCAGGGGGAAAAGATTTTTTTCGCAAAATACTGGTGGCCCATCGGGTGGGTCCCCGCTGTCAGGTGGAGGAATAATTATTTTGCACGTAATAAGGAGGCACTTGCTGCGGCCGTGGACCCAGCGGTCAGCCTCTCCACGTACAGTCGATGTTCGATGGAAGCCGTTCCTTGACCACGTTGACCACGCCGCGCCGAGAGCACCAGGGCGATGGACGACGACGAGGCCTAGGAAGGGGACGACACAGAGGCAGGGAAGACTCGGCAGTTGTTTCCCACGCGGAGGGGAGTACGACTGTACGAGGGTTTACTGGTTCGTCTGCCGTCGTCGGAGAATAACAACAGGTGTGGGTGAGTAGAGGGATGGCTAGGCCAGCGATGGGAGTACGGTGGGGCTGTGAGGCCTACGCGGCAGCACAGCCGGCCGCAGGGAGGAGGGAGCAGGCAGTCCCGCCGGCGCTTGTTTGAGCGGCTGGAGCAGGAAGAGCAGAGATTGAAGAAGCACGATGGCCGTTGGATGGACATCCAACAGTCAGTGCTTGTGCGTCAACCTTTTTTAGGAAAGCTTCAAATATGTGGAAAACAGCATACAGCCCATCTGCCATTATTTCTAATAATTTACAGCTCATTTGCTAATTCTGAAGGTTTTTGAGCCCATATTCTTTTTGTTAGCATTACAGCCCATATTGTGACAATGGTTAAAAAATTATACAAAATTTTGCATATTTCGGTGCGGTCCGAACTATTTTTAATCCCGAAATTTCGACTCACATTCAAACTGATTTTAAAAATAAATGTATATCAATATAAAATCCAACAAATTCTCCATGCATAAAAATCAATGTAATTTAAAATCTTGAAATGAAAAAAAGATATTTGAAACTAATTGCCGGTTTGATGTGTTTTAAAAATCTACAACCCATTTCTCATTACTGATGGGCCATTTTCTCGGCCAGCCGAATGAAAGCTCTCCTCGTCTTGAAAGATTTGCAGCCCAACAGGCCCGACAAAGCGACTTACTTGGCAAATCACAAAAAAACTGGGCTGTGGCCGTGGACCCAGCTGTCAGCCTCTCCACATACAGTACTCTTCCGATGGAAGTCGTTCCTTGACCACGTTGACCATGCCGTGCGGAGAGCACCACGACGGTGGACGACGGCGAGGCCTAGGAAGGGGACGACGCGGCAGCGGAAGCCCGCGCGGAGAGGACTATGAGGGTTCACTGGTTCAGATGCGGTGTGAGGCTGCCGTCGCCGCAGGGCCTGGCCAGCGGTGGGAATAGTAGGGGCGGTGAGGCCTCTGCGGCAGCACAGCCGGCCACGGGAGGCAGGAGCATGTGGCACGACCGGCGCTGCTTTGGGCGGCTGGAGCAAGAAGACCAGAGGTTGAAGAAGCACTACGGCCGTTGGATGGACATCGTACGGTCACTGGAGCTAGAATCGTTCATATTGACTAAGTTGACAAAGCCCTTCGTCCCCGTCAACTTAGTAGGCTCACAAGTCAGCCTCCCAGCAAGGTGGGTCCCAGCTAGCCGGGGGAGTATTCATTTTTTTGTGCGTAATAAGGAGGCACTTCCTGTGGGTCCGAGCTGGCAGCGGGGGGGGGGGGGGGGGCGTTTTTTTCGCGAAATACGGTGGCCCGTCCGATGGGTCCCAGCAGTCAGGGGGAAAAGATTTTTTTCGCAAAATACTGGTGGCCCATCGGGTGGGTCCCCGCTGTCAGGTGGAGGAATAATTATTTTGCACGTAATAAGGAGGCACTTCCTTGCTGCGGCCGTGGACCCAGCTGTCAGCCTCTCCACGTACAGTCGATGTTCGATGGAAGCCGTTCCTTGACCACGTTGACCACGCCGCGCCGAGAGCACCAGGGCGATGGACGACGACGAGGCCTAGGAAGGGGACGACACAGAGGCAGGGAAGACTCGGCAGTTGTTTCCCACGCGGAGGGGAGTACGACTGTACGAGGGTTTACTGGTTCGTCTGCCGTCGTCGGAGAATAACAACAGGTGTGGGTGAGTAGAGGGATGGCTAGGCCAGCGATGGGAGTACGGTGGGGCTGTGAGGCCTACGCGGCAGCACAGCCGGCCGCAGGGAGGAGGGAGCAGGCAGTCCCGCCGGCGCTTGTTTGAGCGGCTGGAGCAGGAAGAGCAGAGATTGAAGAAGCACGATGGCCGTTGGATGGACATCCAACAGTCAGTGCTTGTGCGTCAACCTTTTTTAGGAAAGCTTCAAATATGTGGAAAACAGCATACAGCCCATCTGCCATTATTTCTAATAATTTACAGCTCATTTGCTAATTCTGAAGGTTTTTTGGAGCCCATATTCTTTTTGTTAGCATTACAGCCCATATTGTGACAATGGTTAAAAAATTATACAAAATTTTGCATATTTCGGTGCGGTCCGAACTATTTTTAATCCCGAAATTTCGACTCACATTCAAACTGATTTTAAAAATAAATGTATATCAATATAAAATCCAACAAATTCTCCATGCATAAAAATCAATGTAATTTAAAATCTTGAAATGAAAAAAAGATATTTGAAACTAATTGCCGGTTTGATGTGTTTTAAAAATCTACAACCCATTTCTCATTACTGATGGGCCATTTTCTCGGCCAGCCGAATGAAAGCTCTCCTCGTCTTGAAAGATCACAAAAAAACTGGGCTGTGGCCGTGGACCCAACTGTCAGCCTCTCCACATACAGTACTCTTCCGATGGAAGTCGTTCCTTGACCACGTTGACCATGCCGTGCGGAGAGCACCACGACGGTGGACGACGGCGAGGCCTAGGAAGGGGACGACGCGGCAGCGGAAGCCCGCGCGGAGAGGACTATGAGGGTTCACTGGTTCGGATGCGGTGTGAGGCTGCCGTCGCCGCAGGGCCTGGCCAGCGGTGGGAATAGTAGGGGCGGTGAGGCCTCTGCGGCAGCACAGCCGGCCACGGGAGGCAGGAGCATGTGGCACGACCGGCGCTGCTTTGGGCGGCTGGAGCAAGAAGACCAGAGGTTGAAGAAGCACTACGGCCGTTGGATGGACATCGTACGGTCACTGGAGCTAGAATCGTTCATATTGACTAAGTTGACAAAGCCCTTCGTCCCCGTCAACTTAGTAGGCTCACAAGTCAGCCTCCCAGCAAGGTGGGTCCCAGCTAGCCGGGGGAGTATTCATTTTTTTGTGCGTAATAAGGAGGCGCTTCCTGTGGGTCCGAGCTGGCAGCGGGGGGGGGGGGCGTTTTTTCGCGAAATACGGTGGCCCGTCCGATGGGTCCCAGCAGTCAGGGGGAAAAGATTTTTTTCGCAAAATACTGGTGGCCCATCGGGTGGGTCCCCGCTGTCAGGTGGAGGAATAATTATTTTGCACGTAATAAGGAGGCACTTGCTGCGGCCGTGGACCCAGCTGTCAGCCTCTCCACGTACAGTCGATGTTCGATGGAAGCCGTTCCTTGACCACGTTGACCACGCCGCGCCGAGAGCACCAGGGCGATGGACGACGACGAGGCCTAGGAAGGGGACGACACAGAGGCAGGGAAGACTCGGCAGTTGTTTCCCACGCGGAGGGGAGTACGACTGTACGAGGGTTTACTGGTTCGTCTACCGTCGTCGGAGAATAACAACAGGTGTGGGTGAGTAAAGGGATGGCTAGGCCAGCGATGGGAGTACGGTGGGGCTGTGAGGCCTACGCGGCAGCACAGCCGGCCGCAGGGAGGAGGGAGCAGGCAGTCCCGCCGGCGCTTGTTTGAGCGGCTGGAGCAGGAAGAGCAGAGATTGAAGAAGCACGATGGCCGTTGGATGGACATCCAACAGTCAGTGCTTGTGCGTCAACCTTTTTTAGGAAAGCTTCAAATATGTGGAAAACAGCATACAGCCCATCTGCCATTATTTCTAATAATTTACAGCTCATTTGCTAATTCTGAAGGTTTTTTGGAGCCCATATTCTTTTTGTTAGCATTACAGCCCATATTGTGACAATGGTTAAAAAATTATACAAAATTTTGCATATTTCGGTGCGGTCCGAACTATTTTTAATCCCGAAATTTCGACTCACATTCAAACTGATTTTAAAAATAAATGTATATCAATATAAAATCCAACAAATTCTCCATGCATAAAAATCAATGTAATTTAAAATCTTGAAATGAAAAAAAGATATTTGAAACTAATTGCCGGTTTGATGTGTTTTAAAAATCTACAACCCATTTCTCATTACTGATGGGCCATTTTCTCGGCCAGCCGAATGAAAGCTCTCCTCGTCTTGAAAGATTTGCAGCCCAACAGGCCCGACAAAGCGACTTACTTGGCAAATCACAAAAAAACTGGGCTGTGGCCGTGGACCCAGCTGTCAGCCTCTCCACATACAGTACTCTTCCGATGGAAGTCGTTCCTTGACCACGTTGACCATGCCGTGCGGAGAGCACCACGACGGTGGACGACGGCGAGGCCTAGGAAGGGGACGACGCGGCAGTGGAAGCCCGCGCGGAGAGGACTATGAGGGTTCACTGGTTCGGATGCGGTGTGAGGCTGCCGTCGCCGCAGGGCCTGGCCAGCGGTGGGAATAGTAGGGGCGGTGAGGCCTCTGCGGCAGCACAGCCGGCCACGGGAGGCAGGAGCATGTGGCACGACCGGCGCTGCTTTGGGCGGCTGGAGCAAGAAGACCAGAGGTTGAAGAAGCACTACGGCCGTTGGATGGACATCGTACGGTCACTGGAGCTAGAATCGTTCATATTGACTAAGTTGACAAAGCCCTTCGTCCCCGTCAACTTAGTAGGCTCACAAGTCAGCCTCCCAGCAAGGTGGGTCCCAGCTAGCCGGGGGAGTATTCATTTTTTTGTGCGTAATAAGGAGGCACTTCCTGTGGGTCCGAGCTGGCAGCGGGAGGGGGGGGGGGGCGTTTTTTTCGCGAAATACGGTGGCCCGTCCGATGGGTCCCAGCAGTCAGGGGGAAAAGATTTTTTTCGCAAAATACTGGTGGCCCATCGGGTGGGTCCCCGCTGTCAGGTGGAGGAATAATTATTTTGCACGTAATAAGGAGGCACTTCCTTGCTGCGGCCGTGGACCCAGCTGCCAGCCTCTCCACGTACAGTCGATGTTCGATGGAAGCCGTTCCTTGACCACGTTGACCACGCCGCGCCGAGAGCACCAGGGCGGTGGACGGCGGTGAGGCCTAGGAAGGGGACGACGCGGAGCCGGGGAAGACGCGGCAGTGGATGCCCACGCGTAGAGGAGTACGAGGGTTCACTGGTTCGCTGTGGTGTGAGGCTACCGTCGCCGCATAATAACAGGGGGTATGGGTGAGTAGAGGGATGGCCTGGCCAGCGGTGGGAGTAGTAGGGGGCGGTGAGGCCTCCGCCGCATCGCAGCCGACCACAGGAGGCAGGAGCACGAGGCACGACCAGCGCTGGTTTGGGCGGCTGAAGTAAGAAGACCAGAGGTTGAAGAAGCACTACGGCCGTTGGATGGACATCGTACGGTCACTGGAGCTAGAATCGTGCATATTGACTAAGTTGACAAAGCCCTCCGTCCCCATCAACTTAGTAGGCCCACAAGTCAGCCTGCCACTAAGGTGGGTCCCAGCTAGCAGGGGGTATTCATTTTTTTGTGCGTAATAAGGAGGCACTTCCAGTGGGTCCGAGCTGACAGCAGGGGGAACGTTTTTTCGTGAAATACGGTGGCCCGTCGGGTGGGTCCCAGCAGTCAAGGGCAAACGTTTTTTTTCGTGATATAATGGTGGGCGTCCGGTGGGACCCTGCTGTGAGGTGGAGGAATAATTATTTTTTCACGTAATAAGGAGGCACTTCCTTGCGGCTGCCGTGGACCCAGCTGCCAGCCTCTGTTGGAAATATGCCCTAGAGGCAATAATAAATTAGTTATTATTATTATATTTCATTGTTCATGATAATCGTTTATTATCCATGCTAGAATTGTATTGTGTCGGGGGTTTGGTGCGACATATGCCAACGGATGGCTTATCATGGTGGGGGCGAGTAGAACATCGCCGGTGCGTGGAAACGGGATGAGGCGAAGACATGCATGCCGGCGAATCTTACCCAGCTTCGGGGCTCTCCGGGGAGATAATACCCCTACTCTGCTCTACGGGGTCTCCGCATGATCACTATGGTCAAGTGTTTACACGGTTGCTCCTTGAGCTGTGTCTGGTGGTAGGAGAGGGCAAGGCTAGCTCTCTCCTCCTATCTGGTATGGTATAGAACTACTGGGATCCAACCCTTTGCATGGGTGCCCCGGGGGGTTTATATAGGCCTACCCCCCAGGGGTACAATGGTAATTCGACTGGGCGCGGGCCCAGCCGTCAGTGCCTCCGACCTCCGACTTCTCCATCGACTGCTGGGGCCCGCCGACTGGTGGGCCCCACCGACTGGTCTGGTACGGAGCCGACAGGCTGCGTCCGCCGCGGGCGGGTCTTGCGGGCTGCTGATTACCGTAGCCGTGCTCCTGATGACGCAAGCTTGGTCAGGGGGTCGTGGCAACAGCCCCGCCGCCTGGCGGGTGGTCACTGTGGCCACTCCCCATCTCTTCTTGATTAATGGCGCATGGGCCCCGGGGGAGGGCTCGGCCGACTTCCCCGGGCCGACTCCCGACGGGTCCGACTGGCGGTTTTCCCGCCGTCTCCTGAGGTCTCGCTGACTGGTGGGCCCCGCTACCTCCAGGCCGTACAGACAAGCCGTCGTGGGCGCAGGACCCGGTACAGTGGTGCTGATGTCAGGGCCGGCCGGGCAACAGTGCCACGCCGCAGGGAGATCTTCCCAAGTAGGGCGTGCTGTAGCCATGCCTGCCCTTGGTAAGGGGCGGGGAGTGGGCTTCATTGTAGCCACGCCCCTGCCCGTCCCCTTCGATGAGGTCACGGTTTGTTGGAGTCGTCGGCCGACTCCCTAAAGCCGGCTTCTCTGGAAGTCACCTCTGGGACTCGGCCGTGAGCGGGCAGTTGGCCGCCTTGCCGTAGACTCCCCAGGAGGCGGCTCTTCGCCCTGTGGTCTTGAGGGGCGCAGCCTACCCCGATGTCTTGAAAGGTTATGGGGCTCGGGTTGGCCTACCCGTGGCCCATTACTCCGACAGTAGTCCCCGAAGCTGGTGAGGCGCCGCGGACGATTGGCCGAGAAGCCTCGGCAGTTTCTCTTTTCTGGGTGCTCAACACATGGTCTTGATTGACTTCTGCCGGGCTGACTAGAAGGAGTCGGACTCGCCCAACTCGGACTCACTCAATTCTGACTTGCTCAGTAGTTCGAACGTTGCGGCGGGATTTCAAGTGGCGTGCTAGCTAAGCTTCCAGGCCGCAGCCCGTTCTTGGCCTGTCACGCAAGGGCACGTGGCCAGGCCGTCCTGCCAGCCCACGCGTGCGACGGGACAGGCCCGTAGGCGGGGCCCGCCACTACCGCGCCTCGGCGCCCGAGCGGATCCGCTGCGGCCCCGGTGGACGGTTGGGATTCCCATGAAGTTACTGTGCCCAGTAAGTTTACGTGGATCATGGGGGTCGTGGGGTTGCGGGCGCAGTAAATCCCTATGTCCGCCCCCTCAGCTTCACAGCCCACGGGGCTATAAGTAGGGGAAGAGGGGGGCACGCGCGCCCCTCCTTCCCACTACCCCTTGCTTTCTTCCTCCTCGCAGCTCCTCGCTCTCCTGCTTCCTCTTCTCTTCTTCGCTCCGTCGCACGCCCAGGCTCCGGCGAACGCTGCGGTGACAGCTCGCGATGAGTTCTTCCTCCGCTGCCGCGCCTCCCCCAGTGCGCTCCGGCACCTGGGACGGCTCCGAAGTCCACGAAGACCATATCGAGTTCCTCCACCGGACCTGTCGGCTTCCCGACGAAGATCGCGTGCATGTGCGTCTTGCGCCGGCGGGGGAGATTTCCCCTGCCCCGCAGGAGGGCGAGCGGGTCATCTTCCACTCGCACTGCCTGCGCGGGCTGGGGCTGCCGGCGAGCAGCTTTTTCCGGTCGTTCATGGAGTTCTACGGCCTCAAGCCGCACCACCTCACCCCCAACACAGTGGTGCTGTTGTCCGCCTTCGTGGCTCTGTGCGAGGGCTTCCTCGGAGTCCTCCCCACCCTCGAGCTCTGGGGGGAGTTCTTCTTCTCCAAGCTTGGCACCCAGGCTGCGGGCGTGCCGGCTCAATGCGGCGCCTTCATCGCCGTGCGAAGGTCAGGAGCCGACAACCCCTTCCCCTCCATCTCGCTGATAAAGTCGGTGAAGATGTGGCATGGATGCTACTTCTACGCCAGGAACGTCGCCACGAGGGGCGACTGGGTCAATCTGCCGGCTTTCGAAGCCGGCCCGTCGGCCGGGAGACTGCCCAACTGGTCGTTCCGGGCCAAGTCGCTGACGCCTGCTGGAGTCGGCGCCATCACGCGACTCCGAATGCTGACGCAGTCGGAGGGTCTGACTGGTCCGGACCTCCTGGCCGCCTTCGTCTCACGCCGGGTCCTCCCACTCCAAGGCCGCCCTCACATGATATGCCAGATGAGCGGGCACCGCGACCTGAGTCGGATGTGCACCAAGGACATGCCTCACGGAGAGGTGGCCTTCATGGTGAACTACCTCTCGGACAGCAGGCTCCTGGAGGACTGGCGATTCGGCAAGGAGCCATACTCCCACGCCAACCCCCCGCCCGTGGTGAGTCGCCTTTCTTTTCTGTCTTTAGATTGTCTTCTTCTTGCCGAGTTTTGTTCTGATCAGTCGGCTTTGGTTAGAATCCCCTTCTTCACCCACCAGCCGGCACCTTGGGGCCGGCCCGTGAGTTCGTCGCCGACCAGGCGGAGAGCGACGTTGACGACCCCGATCTGGGGGCGGCGGCCCTGGAAGACGACGCCGAGGGAGGAGGAGGGACGACAGGCGACTTCAGGCCCTCGGCTACCTTCGCCGACTGGCCTGAAGATGACGCCGAGGGAGGAGTCGCCCCTCGCCATCGGCCAGGAGCCAGCCAGCCGGGCGCGGGCTCTTCTGCCGCGTCGGGCGCTCCAGGCGGCGGGAAGAAGCGCCGGGCTGTGCCGACTTTGTTCGGCAGTCGCCCGAAGAAGCCCAAGGGCTCAGCTGCGGCGACCCGGCGGGACGAGGCAGCCACGAAGGCCATCCGCTTCCGTAAGGAAGTGAAGAAGCCGCCGTTGGTCTCTGCGTACGTAAGTATTCTGTCTTCAAAGTTTATTCTTTCTTCGTGTTTTGTCTGAGTCTCTGCTCGCCCCTCTTTCTTCAGGGCTCCCCTCTCTCTTGAGCGGGTCGCCGCCGCCTCCGTCATGGGGTCAGCAGAGACGCCCGCCACCACTCGGTGGATAGACCCCGCTGCCGACCTCCGGGAGGCGACAGAACGGAATGCGCAGGAGAAGCGCAACGAAGAAGAAGCCCTCCGCTTGGAGAAGGCGGAGGCCGACAGGGCAGAGGCCTCCGCTAAGAAAAAACTAGCGGAGGTCGAAGCCGCCGCGGCGGCGAAGCAGCAGGCTGAGGAAGCCGCACGCCGCCAGTCGGCCTTACTTGTTACCCCGCTGAACTCTACGCCGCCGCCCCCGGAGTTCACGGGGCAGACTGGAGAAGCCGGCGGGAAGAACCTCATCGAGGAGAGGGAAGGCGGCGAGCCCTCTACTCCGGGCGCGAACGTTCCGCCGCCGCCTCCGCCGCCGTCTGAAGGCGTGCAAGGCGAGCAGCCAGCGGACCCTCCGGTGCCGCCGACCGAAGACGAGGCCGTGGCGAGGCTACTCCTCCAGATCGGCTCGTTAGCGCGCCGTCGTCTGGAGAAGGCGACTTCGGCACCCTGCCCCCTGGAAGCCGGCACCGCCAGCTCGGCGGCTCCAGACGCCGAAGCGACGAGCGCCACACCTGTTGGGTGGGTGCGAGGAGGCGGCACAGGGCTGCTGAACCGGGCGCTCCTGGACGTCCAGGCGAAGCTCCGCGCTGAGGGCGACGCCCTCCAGAGTTGCACCAAGGCGTTCCTAGCGTCGCGGGCAGCCGTCCGGGTATGTTTTTTCTTTGGGCCTTTGTTTTTCTTGTTCCTCTCTGTGGGGGCGCGCCAGCGCACCCACTGGGTGTAGTCCCCGAGTTTTGGGCCGGCTGCCGAGCAAGCGGCCCGGAACTCCAATTGATGAACTTCTGGGTACTAACTTTGTCTAAAATGCTTGTTGCAGGATTACCACAACCTCTGCGTCACTGCCTTCAACCGTAATGTTGAAGAGCTGGGCAAGCGGACCGCCGAGTTGGCGGAGAGCCGAAGTAAGTCCCCCCTCTCTTTCTTTTTTTCTCTGCGGGGGCGCGCTAGCGCACCCGCGGGCTGTAGTCCCCGAGATTCGGGCCGACTGCAGAGCAGTCGGGCCGGATCTCCCTGGCGACCTACTTTATTGACGACTGTTGTCTTTCTTCCTTTCCTTCAGGAGCCAACGCTGCACTTCAACAGCAGCTGAGCGAAGCCAACTCCGCCCTGCTCGCCAAAGGGGAGGAGTGCAGCAGGCTTGCCACAGAGCGCGATCTGCTGGCCACTCAGTTGGCAGAGCAGAAGGAGCTGCTTGCGAAGTCGCAGAGGGAGCGGAGGAGACGGAAACCGCCCTCTTGGCCGAGTTCGCGAGCGAGCGCTCCTCCTGGTCTGACAAGGAGGCGCTGCTATCCTCCGGCTTCCACGAGATTGAAGACATCGTTGATGGTGAGTCTCTTTATTTTCTTTCTTCGAGCTGCCGACTTAGATCGTGTCGACTCCTGGTTTTTGACTTGCTTCTTCGTTTCTTTGTGTCTTTTGCAGACTTCTTCCCTGGGCAGTCGCAGGCCGCTATCCAAGCCATCGAGGCCGATCGTGAAAGTCGGAGGGCGGAGGGCGCGGAGATCGCCGCTGATGCCCCCCGAACTCTTGATGAGCACATCTTGAGCATCGAGGCTCGCCTCCGGCCGGCTCACCGGATGCTGCGCCGGCTTCAGTGCGTTGGTGCCCAGGCGATTTCCGCCCTTTGGCCGGATATGCAGGCTCCGCGCACCCCCAGCCTGACGGCCAACTGGTTGGAGGTCGCGGCTGGTCGCCTCGAGGCCTGGAAGGGCTCTTCGGCCCGGGCTGGAGCGCGCCGAGCCTTGGAGTTCGTCAAGGCGTGGTACTCGGGGCTGGATCTAGACTGGTTGGCCACGCTTCGGTCGGAGGCCTAGCCGGAGCTGGCGGCTGCGGAAGACACCCTCGTCAAGCGTGCTGCGGCGATCGCCGAGTACACCAACACGAGCATCTTCGTCCCCGAGCGGTCTGAAGACGGCGAGGAGGTACCGCCGGAGTGGTTTGGGATGAACCCGGACTACGACGAAGACTCGGCGGAGGTGATTGGCTCCAGCGTCGAGGAGGAGGACGAGGCGGAGGATGAGGGCGAGGCGGAGGATGAGGGCGAGGCAGAGGCACCAGAAGATGGAGCAGACGGCCAGCCTCAGCCCGACCGCACCTCCAGCAACGAGCCGCGTGCGACCGACCCGACTGCTGCCGGAGGCGATCAAGCCGAGACTAGCCGGCCGACCGCCCCGACGCCTGATGCTGGAGCCTCCTCCGACCCCCCGAATCCGTCTACCGCCTCCTAAGCTGCCGCTGTGTCTTTTGTTTTATCTGCTTCAGTAGTCTTTTGAAGAACTTGTTAATTCGCACAATTCCACCCGCGGGGTGTATTTTGAACCTCTACTCGACAATTCGGCCAAGGGCCTATGTTATATATATATATATATATATCTTTTCTTGCTCATTGTTCTTTTGGCTGTTTTCCTTTGCCGCTTTCTCTTAGTTGCCTGTCTTGCCAATCGGACAGCCGCTCTGCGGACTGTTGCTGGATCAAGTGCTAGGCTACTTTGGGAAAGGAAGTACTTAGCCGATTTCAAGATTGTTTGAGCAAGTTGGATAGAAAACGACAACCCGACTGTCCGAGAGTCGGTTTGCGAGAAAGGCTGGAAGCCGTCTTGAGCTATGTTTTACGCTTTGAGTCCTTAGCCATTTTTTGTGCGAGCACCCATTCTACCTTACCTCTGCCCGCCGTACAGTCACTCTGCGAGTTGCGGCTTCTGACAGAAGACGGCTTAGGTGTTACACACTACTTGTCCGACTGCAGGAAGCATTTCATAGTGCAAGGCAGCAAGTCCTCGGGCCGACTTGTCGAGCCCGGTGCCAAGCAGCATGACAAAGGGTAACATACTTGTAGGCATAATTTTTGTCATACAGACAAAAGAGGGCAGCCCCCGAGCTTGTCTCGGGGGGCCCGAAGTCTTGGTACTTTAATACAAAAGGTAGCGTGGTACATACTGCATCAACTGTAAAATCTTCGGAGAAGATTTGCATTCCATGGCCGCTCTGTCTCCTTGCCGGAGTCGTCCCTCTTGCGTGCCTGGGGCTTCTGAGCATCGATCGGGTAGTAGGAATCGTTGCCTAGTACTTTGCTGATGATGAAAGGGCCTTCCCAAGGCGGCGTCAGCTTGTGCTAGCCAGCTGTTCGCTGGATCAGCCGAAGCACAAGGTCGCCTTCTTGGAAAGATCTTGGCCTGACCTTCCTGTTGTGGTATTGGCGCAGGCTCTGCTGGTAGATGCTGGACCGGCTGAGTGCCAACAGCCGGCCCTCTTCCAGCAAATCGACGCCGTCTTGTCGTGCTTCTTCTGCTTCCTCCTCGGTGTACATGGTGACTCATGGGGAGTCGAACTCTATGTCCGTTGGGATGACGACTTCGGCACCGTAGATGAGGAAGAAGGGCGTGAAGCCGGTTGACTTGTTTGGAGTCGTGCGCAGACTCCAGAGGACGGCTGGCAGCTCGTCAAGCCAGCAGCCAGCCGAGCGCTCCAGAGGCTCGATCAGCCGAGGCTTGATGCCGGACAGGATGAGGCCGTTTGCTCGCTCCACTTGGCCGTTTGACTGCGGGTGGGCGACGGACGCTAGGTCCAGACGGATGCCCTGTGTTGCGCAGAAACGGGCCAAGGCGCCTTTGGCAAAATTTGTGCCGTTGTCGGTGATGATGCTGTGTGGTATGCCGTACCGAATTGTGATATCGGTGATGAAGGTCACGGCAGTCGGACCATTCAGTTTCTTAATTGGCTTTACTTCCACCCACTTGGTGAACTTGTCCACTGTGACAAGTAGGTGAGTAAGACCAACTCGTGCTGTCTTGAATGGTCCCACCATGTCTAGACCCCAAACTGTGAAAGGCCAGGCAATGGGGATGGTCTTGAGCGTAGAAGCCGGCTGGTGCGGCTTGGAGCTGAACTTCTGCCACCCTTTGCATTTTAGGACCAACTCCTTGGCCTCTTCCAAGGCAGTCGGCCAGAAGAAACCGTGCCGAAAGGCTTTGGCGACGAGTGCTCTTGAAGCCGCATGGTGGCCGCATTCGCCTTGATGGATGTCTTTGAGAATCGCCTGGCCTTGCTCTGGCTCTACGCAGCGCTGGTAGACACCAGTGACGCTGCGCCTGACCAGCTCTCTGTTGACTATGGTATAGGCTGCCGCCCGGCGTTGTACTTGCCGAGCTGAGGTCTCATCAGTTGGTAGTTCTTTGTTCAGTAGGAATTTGAGGATGGGCTGAGCCCATGAGGGTGCTGCTATTTCTTCGACTACCAGAACTGCGACTTGGATGAGGGCGGCTGGGCTGGGAGGCGGCGGGCTGGAGTCAACAGCCGCTTGCTGGGCTGATGAAGTCCCCAGGCCGACTAGCGTGGTCCTTGGGCCGAGTTCTGGAATCTTCGAGTCCGTCACCGCAGTCCCCGGGCCAGGCTCGACTGTGGCAGCTTTGGAGTCGCCCGCCAAAGTCCCCGTTCCGATTGCCGGAGCTCTGGAGTCGGATCCGCCGTCTTCGGGAGGAGCCGGCACAAAAATGGAGTCTGATTCTGGTGAAGGCTTGACAGACGGCTTGAGGAGGCGTTGAAGGGCGACGCCAGACGGTATTGCTTGGCGGGTAGAGCCGATGCGTGCCAAGGCGTCTGCTTGGTCGTTGTCGTTTCTTGGCACATGGAGGAACTCGCACCCTTCGAAATACCCGCTGAGTTGCTGCACGAGGAAACAGTAGCTCGCCATGTTTGCGTCTTTCGCGTCCCAGTCGCCAGATGACTGCTGGACCACTAAGTCCGAGTCGCCATAACACAAGATCCGGCAGATGCCAAGTTCTTTGGCAAGCCGGAGCCCGTGAATGAGCGCCTCATACTCGGCAATGTTGTTGGAGGCGGCAAAATGGATTTGTAGTGCATATTTGAGCTTGTCGCCTTTTGGAGAGGTGAGGACGACGCCGACTCCCAAGCCGGTGCGCATCTTGGAGCCGTCTAAATGCATCCGCCAATGGGTGGAGTCAGGCGCTGGAGGCAGGTACTCGGTCTCGGCCCAGTCGACGAGGAAGTCGGCCAGTGCTTGTGATTTGATAGCGGCGCGGGGATGGTAGTAGATGGTGTAAGGAGCCAGCTCTATGGCCCACTTGGCCACTCGACCAGAAGCATCTCGGCTACCGATGATCTCGGCAAGTGGAGCCGTGCAGACCATTGTGATTGGATGCTCTTGAAAGTAAGGCTTCAATTTCTTGGCAGCAAAGTGCACGCCATAGCACATCTTCTGGTAGTGGGGGTAGTTCTGCTTGGAGGTCGACAGTACCTCGCTCAGGTAATATACTGGTCTCTGGACAGGTAGCGCCTTGCCTTCCTCCTTGCGCTCCACTACCATGACTGTGCTGACTACTCGGCTGGTGGCGGCGATGTACAGGAGCATAGGTTCCTTGGGAGTCGGAGCCACCAGGACGGGTGGAGTAGTCAGCATCTCCTTCAACTGATGGAAAGCTTCGTCCGCCTTATGGTTCCACTCAAAAAAAGTGGTCTTCTTCATGAGTTGGTATAAGGGGAGAGCTTTCTCGCCCAGCCGACTGATGAATCGGCCGATGGATGCCAAGCAGCCGGTGAACTTCTGCACATCCAGCAGTCGGCTGGGTACCTCCATTCTCTCGATGGCCTTGATTTTTACTGGGTTGCATTCTATGCCGCGTTCAGAGACCAGGAAACCTAGCAGCTGGCCGGCTGGTACTCCAAAGACACACTTCTCGGGGTTGAGCTTGATCTGGAACCGGCGCAGGTTCTCAAAGGTCTCCTTGAGGTCTTCCAGCAGTGTTCCTCGCTTTTCCGTCTTCACCACCACGTCGTCCACGTAAACATGGGCGTTCCTGCCGAGCTGCTTGAGGAGGCACTTCTGCATGCAACGCTGAAAGGTGGCGCCGGCATTCCTTAAGCCGAACATCATGGTGAGGTAGCAGAATGCTCCAAATGGCGTGATGAAGGCGGTCTTCAATCTGTCAGCCAGATTCAGCTTGATCTGGTGATATCCTGAGTATGCATCCAAGAAGCTCAACAACTCGCATCCGGCCGTGGAGTCTATCACCTGGTCAATTCTTGGTAGAGCAAATGGGTCCTTGGGGCAGGCCTTGTTGAGGCTCGTGTAGTCAATACACATTCGCCATTGCTTGTTCTTCTTTAGCACCAGGACCGGATTTGCCAGCCACTCCGGGAAGAAAACTTCCATAATGAAGCCGGCTGCTAGAAGTCGGGCTATCTTTTCTCCGACAAATCTTCTCTTCTCTTCTGATAAGCGGTGCAGGGACTGCCTGACCGGCTTTGCATCAGATCGGACGTGTAACTTGTGCTCGGTGAAATCCGTCGGTACACCTGGCATGTCCTTGGGAGACCATGCGAAGATGTCCCGATTCTCACGGAGGAAATCGACGAGCTCGCCTTCCTATTTGCCGTCGAGGTTTGCACCTACGACGGCGTACCTCTCTGGGCGCTCCGGATCCAAGGGTATCTTCTTTGTCTCTTTGGCCGTCTTGAACGAACCTTCGGCTTCCGACTCCTTCGGGTCGGGCGATATCTCCGGCTGCTTGCCGGCCATCGCCACAACTCGCTCAAGGAGTCGCTTCTCGGCTGCAATCACCAGGGACTCGGCTAGCCGACCGCTCTCTGCCGCGCAAGCGGATGACTTCCAGTAGTCGCCGGCCACAGTCAGAATTCCCCTGGAACTGGGCATCTTCATCTTGAGGTAGGCGTAGTGGGGGACCGCCATGAACTTGGCCAAGGCAGGCCGACCAAGTAGCACATGGTATGGGCTCTCAAGGTCCACTACCTCAAACCAAACAGACTCTCTTCGGAAGTGATATTTGTCCCCAAAGAGGACGTCAATCAGGATCTTGCCGATTGGTGAGCAGGAAAGCCCAGGAACAATGCCGTGGAACACAGTCCGGCTGTTCTGAAGCTGTCTCTGCTTGATTCCTAACTTCTCCATGGTGTCCTTGTACAGGATATTGATGCTTCTGCCCCCATCTATCAGAACTCGCGAGAAACGCGCGACCCGTTTGTCCGTGGCAAAGGTGGCGTCCAGGACCAAGGCGTAGGAGCCCGAACTCGGCATCACTTCTGGGTGGTCAGCCCTGCTCCAGCTAATGGGCCTCTTAGACCAGTGCATGAACTCTGGCGTCTCTGAGGCTACTGCGTTCAACTCTTGTCGTTGCAGCCGCCTGCTGCGTCGATCATCAGCCACACTGGTGAACACCACGTAGGCTCCGTGCTCTTCAGGGTATTCGTCTTGTACTACGCCGACTGGCCTGACTACCGGCTGCTGGGGCGGAGGCGGAGGCGGCTGCCCAGCAGGCGGGGGTGGCAGGAGGCCGTCTCCCTTGGCGATCCTGGTGAGCCAGTGGCACTTCCGGGTGGTGTGATTCGACGGCTTCGCACCGCTGTGGAACTTGCAAGGTCCATCCAAGGTCTGCTCGTAGGAGAAGGCCAGCAACTAGTTCGGCTTGCCGCCTTTCTGTCGCTTGGGCGGAGGCTGCTCTTCTGGCTGCTGGGCTTCAACAGTCGTGACCTGCCGGCTGCTGGAAGCCGGCTACAGGGCCTTGCGCTTGTTGTTGCCCTGCTGTTGTCGCCGGCCGGCGTCTGCCGCCAGAGTTCTTGGAGCCTGTGGAGCTACTTTGCCAGTCGTGCTGATTTGAATTTCCGTCTTCATGGAGGAGTCGGCCGTAGCATACTTGTCCGCTATGATCATCAGCTCATCGAGGGTTTCTGGCTCGTCGCAGAGGAGCTTATGCTTGAGGAGGGTGCCTTCTCGGCACCCGGCTGTGAAGTACTCGATGGCCTGCACCTCGTGCACGCCCTCGCAGGAGTTCCGGAGCTCAGCCCAACACGTGAGGTAGTCGTGAGTCGACTCGTCAGGACCTTGCACGCACAAGGAGAGCTGACGAGGCTTGGGAGGACGCTTGTACGTGCTGGTGAAGTTGCGGACGAATGCTTCAGTGAAGTCAACCCAGCTATTGATGCTGCGGGGCTTTAGGCTGTTCAGCCATGTCCGGGCTGTGCCCTGGAGCATGAGCGGAAAGTACTTTACGGCGACGCGCTTGTTGCCGTTTGCTATGCTGACACCCGTGGAGTAGTCGACTAGCCAGTCTTCTGGCTTCACGGAGCCAGTATACTTGGGCGTGTCTCTTGGGAGTGTGAACCCTCTAGGAAAGGGCTCGTCCCGAATGCGGGGCCCGAAACAAGGCGGACACAGCTCGTCTTCTTCTTCCAGCGCCAGGGACCGGTGAAGTCGGTCGATCTGGGGGCGGGCGTCATTCTCTCCAACTCCCTCTCGGCGGCCAAGGCGGTCACCGAGAGTCGGATGGTCAACAGGCGGCGGGGAGACTTGCCTCTCCTTGCGGGGAGGGGGAGGCGGACAGTCGTCCCGCCGTTCCACTGCTCTTGGGCGGCCGTCTCGGTCGCGCTCTATGGTAATTCGAGTCCGACTGTGGATGACAGCCGACTCCTTGTCCTTTCTTCCTCGGGCACCGCCAGTCGGCATCCGAGATGTCGCGCCTTGATCTCGGTGCGGGTCGTCGTTTGGCCGCTGCGGCGCCTCCGTGCGGCAGCCGACCTTGTTCTGCGCGGCGGCCACGTCGAGGAGCCGCTGGACTCGCTCCATCATGAGGCGGCGCTCTTCGCCCTCGAAATTGTCCAGCTCATCCGCCGCTGCCTGGGCGGCTCGGATGTTCTCCGCCAGTGTAGCGTACACGGGGCGGCTAGCCCCAAACAGGCTGGCGATGGCTACGCCGCGCTGCTGGACCGCGCCAAAGCGGCTGGGCCCTGCCGGGGCCGGCGAGCCGCCAACGGCGCGATCGATCTCCCGCTGGTAAGCTTCCGACAAGCGTCTCATGCTGGCCAGCTTCTTCGCACCTTCAACGAGCTGAAGGCGGCGCGCTTCTAACGTCTCCACGTCAGCATCTTCCGGAATGGGCACGGTCAGGTCTTGCAGCGCCGCGCCGAGTGAGTCGAGCGCTCCTCCGCCAGGGAACTCGTCATGAGTGATGACTAGCACCTCAGTGACGGTGCTTCTATCGCTCTCTGCATGGGGGAGAGGTTCGTCGTAGACCACCATGTTCGTGGGGAACGCGTCGATCGACGTGGTGTCGGAGTCGACCAACATCGGGTCGGTGGAGCCTACAGACTCCAAGTCTACGGCAGGCTCGCCGGAAACGTGGAGTTGATCGAGGAGGCCCGTGAGGAGGTTTTCGGGGCCACCCGTGCCTGCGTCGGACGCAGGTTCGTAGGAGAGGCGGACCTTGCCGACAAGTTCGGCCAAGGAGCTGGCTGCGCAGGCGATCTCAACACCGCGCAGCGCGTCGATGCAGACTTCGCCTGGCGTGCCTGGCTGGCTGCGCTCGCCAGGGAGGAAAAGGGTTCCCGTCCAGAACAGATCTCCGGACGGCGGTGCACCAGGCCCCATGGTGGGCGCCAAATGTCGGGGGTTTGGTGCGACATATGCCAACGGATGGCTTATCATGGTGGGGGCGAGTAGAACGTCGCTGGTGCCTGGAAACGGGATGAGGCGAAGACATGCACGCCGGTGAATCTTACCCAGATTCGGGGCTCTCTGAGAAGATAATACCCCTACTGCTGCTCTGCGGGGTCTCCGCATGATCACTATGGTCAAGTGTTTACACGGTTGCTCCTTGAGCTGTGTCTGGTTGTAGGAGAGGGCAAGGCCAGCTCTCTCCTCCTATCTGGTATGGTATAGAACTACTGGGATCCAACCCTTTGCATGGGTGCCCTGGGGGGTTTATATAGGCCTACCCCCCAGGGGTACAATGGTAATTCGACTGGGCGCGGGCCCAGCCGTCAGTGCCTCCGACCTCCGACTTCTCCGCCGACTGGTGGGGCCCGCCAACTGGTCTGGTACGGAGCTGACAGGCTCCGTCCGCCGCGGGCGGGTCTTGTCGGTTGCTGATTACTGTAGACGTGCTCCTGATGACGCAAGCTTGGTCAGGGGGTCGTGGCAATAGCCCCGCCGCCTGGCGGGCGATCACTGTGGCCACTCCCCATCTCTTCTTGATTAATGGCGCGTGGTCCCCGGGGGAGGGCTCGGCCGACTTCCCCGGGCCGACTCCCGACGGGTCCGACTGGCGGTTCTCCCGCCGTCTCCCGAGGTCTCGCTGACTGGTGGGCCCCGCTGCCTGCAGGCTGTACAGACAAGCCGTCATGGGTGTAGGACCCGGTACAGTGGTGCTGATGTCAGGGCCGGCCGGGCAACAGTGCCACGCCGCAGGGAGATCTTCCCAAGTACGCCGTGTTGTAGCCATGCCTGCCCTTAGTAAGGGGCGGGGAGTGGGCTTCATTGTAGCCACGCCCCTGCCCGTCCCCTTCGATGAGGTCACGGTTTGTTGGAGTCGCCGGCCGACTAACCAAAGCCGGCTTCTCTGGAAGTCGCCTCTAGGACTCAGCCGTGAGCGGGCAGTCGGCCGCCTTGCCACTCCCCAGGAGGCGGCTCTTCGCCCTGTGGTCTTGAGGGGCGCAGCCTGCCCCAATGTCTTGAAAGGTTATGGGGCTCAGGTTGGCCTACCCGTGGCCCATTACTCCGACATATTGATAGGAAACTCAGATACATGTGTGGATACATAGACAACACCATGTCCCTAGTAAGCCTCTAGTTGACTAGCTCGTTGATCAATAGATGGTTACAGTTTCCTGACCATGGACATTGGATGTCGTTGATAACGGGATCACATCATTAGGAGAATGATGTGATGGACAAGACCCAATCCTAAGCCTAGCACAAGATCGTGTAGTTCGTTTGCTAAAGCTTTTCTAATGTCAAGTATCATTTCCTTAGACCATGAGATTGTGCAACTCCCAGATACCGTAGGAGTGCTTTTGGTGTGCCAAACGTCACAACGTAATTGGGTGGCTATAAAGGTACACCACAGGTATCTCTGAAAGTGTTTGTTGGGTTGGCACGAATCGAGACTGGGATTTGTCACTCCGTGTAAACGGAGAGGTATCTCTGGGCCCACTCGGTAGGACATCATCATAATGTGCACAATGTGACCAAGGAGTTGATCACGGGATGATGTGTTACGGAACGAGTAAATAGACTTGCCGGTAACGAGATTGAACAAGGTATCGGGATACCGACGATCGAATCTCGGGCAAGTACAATACCGCTGGACAAAGGGAATTGAGTACGGGATTGATTGAATCCTCGACATCGTGGTTCATCCGATGAGATCATCGTGGAACATGTGAGAGCCAACATGGGTATCCAGATCCCGCTGTTGGTTATTGGCCGGAGAGTTGTCTCGGTCATGTCTGCATGGTTCCCGAACCCGTAGGGTCTACACACTTAAGGTTCGATGACGCTAGGGTTATTAGGAAGACTTGTATGTGATTACTGAATGTTGTTCGGAGTCCTGGATGAGATCCCGGACGTCACGAGGAGTTCCGGAATGGTCCGGAGGTAAAGATTTATATATGGAAAGTTGTTGTTCGGGTTCCAGGAAAAGTTTGGTTTTTTCCGGTATTGTACCGGGAAGCTTCCGGAAGGTTCCGGAGGTCCGGAAAAAGTTCCACCACGTCCAATACAGCAGCATGGGCTGTAGGGGGGTGCCCTAACCTTAATGGGCCAAGGGCACCAGCGCCCCCAAGGCCCATGCGCATGGGAGAGGGGAAACCCCAAGGGGGAGGGCCTCCACTTGACTTGGGAGGCACTCCTCCCCCCCTTGGCCGCCGCCCCAACCCTAGATGGGATCTAGGGGGTCGGCCCCCCTCTCCCCCACCTATAAATAGTGGAGGGGTGGGAGGGTGGCCACACCCTTGAACCTGGCGCAGCCCTCCCTCCTCCTACCTTCTCCTCCTCCTCCATGGTGCTTGGCGAAGCCCTGGCGGAGAATCACAAGCTCCTCCACCACCACGCCGTCGTGCTGTTGGACTTCTTCCTCAACCTCTCCCTCCTCCTTGCTGGATCAAGGCGTGGGAGACGTCTCCCAACCGTACGTGTGTTGAACGTGGAGGTGCCGTCCGTTCGGCGCTAGGATCATCGGTGATTTGGATCACGACGAGTACGACTCCATCAACCCCGTTCACTTGAACGCTTCCGCTTAGCAATCTACAAGGGTATGTAGATGCACTCTCCTTCCCCTCGTTGCTATATTACTCCATAGATTGATCTTGGTGATGCGTAGAAAATTTTAAATTTCTGCTACGATCCCCAACAGTGGCATCATGAGCTAGGTCTATGCGTAGTTACTATGCACGAGTAGAACACAAAGTAGTTGTGGGCGTCGATATTGTCAATTTACTTGTCGTTACTAGTCTTATCTTGATTCGGCGGCATTGTGGGATGAAGCGGCCCGGACCAACCTTACACATACGCTTACGCGAGACCGGTTCCACCGACTGACATGCACTAGTTGCATAAGGTGGCTGGCGGGTGTCTGTCTCTCCCACTTTAGTCAGATCGGATTCGATGAACAGGGTCCTTATGAAGGGTAAATTGAAATTGGCAATTCACGTTGTGGTTTTGGCGTAGGTAAGAAACGTTCTTGCTAGAAACCTATAGCAGCCACGTAAAAACTTGCAACAACAATTAGAGGATGTCTAACTTGTTTTTGCAGCAAGTGTTTTGTGATGTGATATGGCCAAAGGATGTGATGAATGATATATGTGATGTATGAGATGATCATGTTCTTGTAATAGGAATCACGACTTGCATGTCGATGAGTATGACAACCGGCAGGAGCCATAGGAGTTGTCTTTATTTATTTATGACCTACGTGTCAACATAAACGTCATGTAATTACTTTACTTTATTGCTAAAGCGTTAGCCATAGTAGTAGAAGTAATAGATGACGAGACAACTTCAAGAAGACACGATGATGGAGATCATGATGATGGAGATCATGGTGTCATGCCGGTGACAACGATGATCATGGAGCCCCGAAGATGGAGATCAAAAGGAGCAAAATGATATTGGCCATATCATGTCACTATTTGATTGCATGTGATGTTTATCATGTTTTACATCTTATTTGCTTAGAACGACGGTAGCTTAAATAAGATGATCCCTCGAAATAATTTCAAGAAAGTGTTCCCCCTAATTGTGCACCGTTGCGAAGGTTCGTTGTTTCGAAGCACCACATGATGATCGGGTGTGATAGATTCTAACGTTCGAATATAACGGGTGTAAGCCAGATTTACGCACACAATACACTTAGGTTGACTTGACGAGCCTAGCATGTACAGACATGGCCTCGGAACACAGAAGACCGAAAGGTCGAGCATGAGTCGTATAGAAGATACGATCAACATGAAGATGTTCACCTATGTTGTCTAGTCCGTCTCACGTGATGATCGGACACGGCCTAGTTAACTCGGATCATGTTATACTTAGATGACTGGAGGGATGTCTATCTGAGTGGGAGTTCATTAAATAATTTGATTAGATGAACTCAATTATCATGAACATAGTCTAAATTGTCTTTGCAAATATGTTGTAGATGAATAGCTCACGTTGTAGCTCCCTATTTCAATACGTTCCTAGAGAAAGACCAAGTTGAAAGATATTGTAAGCAATGATGCGGACTAGGTCCGTAGTCCGAGGAGTGTCCTCACTGCTACACAGAAGGCTTACGTCTTTGATGCACCGCTCGATGTGCAAACCCCTACAACGTCGTCTGTGGATGTTATGAACACCTAACAGACACGTCCTGATGACTACTTGATAGTTTAGTGCACCATACTTTACGGCTTAGAATCGGGATTCCATGTTTTGAACGGCATGAGACATATGAGATGTTCCAAGAGCTGAAATTGGGATTTCAGGCTCATGCCCGTGTTGAGAGGTGTGAGACCTCTGACAAGTTCTTTTGCCAACAAGATGGAGGAGAATAGCTCAGCTAGTGAGCATGTGCTCAGAATGTCTGGGTGCTACAATCACTTAAATCAAGTGGGAGTTAAACTTCCAGATAAGATAGTGATTGATAGAGTTCTCTAGCCACTATCACTAAGCTACTAGATCTTCATGATGAACTATGACATGCAAGGGATGGAGTTGATCCTGGAGCTGTTCGCGGTGCTTAAGACCGCAAAAGGTAGAAATCAAGAAGGAGCATCAAGTGTTGATGGTTTAACAAGACCACTGGTTTCAAGAAGGGCAAGGGCTAGAAGGGAAACTTCATGGATGGCAAACCAGTTGCCGCTCCAGTGAAGGAACCCAAGGTTGAACCCAAACCCGAGACTAAGTGCTTCTATTGTAAAGGGAACGGTCACTGGTAGCGGAATTACCCCAAATGCATGGTAGATAAGAAGGCTGGCAACTTCAACAAAATTTATACATGTTATTAATGTGTACCTCACTAGTACTCCTGGTAGCACCTGGGTATTGGATACCGGTTCAGTTACTATTATTGGTGACTTGAAGCAAAATCTACGGACTAAACGGAGACTGGCTGAGGGCGAGGTGACGATGTGTGTTAGAAGTGTTTCCAAAGTTGATGAGATCACCATCGCACGCTCCATTTGCCTTCAGGATTAGTATTGAACCTAGATAAATGTTATCAGGTGTCTACGTTGAGCATGAATATGATTAGATCATGTTCATTGCAATACGGTCATTCATTTAAGTTAGATAATAATGGTTATTCTGTTTACATGAATGATACCTTTCATGGTCATGCACCCTATGTGAATGGTTCATTGAATCTCGGTCGTGGTGATACACACGTTCACGCCAAAAGATGTAGAGTTAATAATGATAGTACCACTTTCTTGTGGCACTGCCGCTTAGGTCATATTGGCGTAAGATGCATGAAGAAACTCCATATCGATGGATGTTTGGAGTCACTTGATTTTGAATCGCTTGACACATGCGAGCCATGCCTCATGGGCAGGATAACTAAGACCCTATTTTCAGGTACAATGAAACGGGCAAGTGACTTGTTGGAAATCATACATGCTGATGCGTGTGATCCAATGAGAATTGAAGCGTGTGGTGGATATCGCTATTTTCTCATCTTCACTGATGATTTGAGTAGATATAGGTATATTTACTTAATGAAGCACAAGTCTGAAACGTTTGAAAAGTTCAAGCAATTTCAGAGTGAAGTTAAGAATCATCATAACAAAAAAATCATGTTCCTACGATCTGATCAAAAGGGGATTTTCTGAGTTATGAGTTTGGCAATCACTTAAGACATTATGGAATTGTTTCATAGTTGAAGCCACCTGGAACACCACAGGGTAATGGTGTGTCCGGACGTCGTAATCGAACCTTATGAGATATGGTGCGATCTATGATGTCTCTTACCGATCTACCATTTTCATTTTGAGGTTATGCGTTAGAGACAGCTGCATTCACTTTAGATAGGACACCATCTAAGTCCGTTGAGACAACATCGTATGACCATTGGTTTGGCAAGAAACCAAAGTTGTCGTTTCTTAATGTTTGGGGCTGCGATGCTTAAGGCTTCAGCCAGAGAAGCTCGAACCCAAAGCGGACAAACACATCTTCATAGGATACCCAAAGGTGACAGTTGGGTATACCTTCTATCTCAGATCCGAGGGCAAATTGTTTGTCGCTAAGAACGGGTCCTTTCTCGAGAAGGAGTTTCTCTCGAAAGAATTGAGTGGGAGGAAGATAGAACTTGATGAGGTTGTCGAACCTTTATTTCAACCAGTGATGCAACACAGAAAGATGTTTTCTGTGGCACCTACATCTGTTGAATAGGAAGTTAATGATAGTGATCATGAAGCTTCGGATCAAGTTGTTATCGAACCTTGTAGGTCGACAAGGATATGCACTACTCCTAAGTGGTACGGTAATCCTGTCTTAGATATCATGTTGTTAGATAACAATGAACCTACGAGCTATGGATAAGCGATGGTGGGCCCGTGTTTCGACAGATGGTTAGAATCCATGAAATCCGAGATAGGATCCAAGTATCAGAACAAAGTATGGACTTTGGTGGACTTGCCCGATGATCGTCAAGCCATTGAGATCTTTAAGAAGAAGACGGACGTGGGCAGTAATGTTACCGTCTATGAAGCTCGACTTGTGGGAAAAAGTTTTGTTTTTTTTCACAAGTTCAAGGAGTTGACTACGATGAGAATTTCTCACCCGTAGAGATGCTTAAGTCCGTCGAAATCATGTTAGCATTAGCTGTATTTTTCGATTATGAAATCTTACAGATGGATGTCAAAACAAGTTTTCTTACTAGTTTTCGTAAGAAAAGTTGTATGTGATACAATAAAAGGTTTTGTCGATCCTAAGGATGCTAAAAGGTATGCTGGCTCCAGCAATCCTTCTATGTACTAGAGCAAGCATCTCGGAATCGGAATATATGTTTTGATGGAGTAATCAAAGCTTTTAGGTTTATACAATGTTTGTTAGAAACTTGTATTTACAAGAAAGTGAGTGGGAGCACTACAACATTTCTGATAAGTATATGTGGATGACATATTGTTGATCCGAAATAATGTAGAATTTCTGGAAAGCATAAACAGTTGTTTGAAGAGTGTTTTTCAAAGGAAGACCTGGATAAAGCTGCTTACATATTGGGCATCAAGATCTATAGAGATAGATCAAAACGCCTGATGATACTTTCAAAGAACGCACACCTTGACATGTTTTTGAAGGAGTTCAAATAGATCAGTCAAAGAAGGGGTTCTTACCTGAGTTGTAAGGTGTGAAGTTGAGTAAGACTCAAAGATTGACCACGGCAGAAGAAAGAGGAAGGACGAAGGTCGTCCCCTATGCTCTTTTCATAGGCTCTATACGGTATGCCATGCTGAGTACCGCACCTGATGTGTGCCTTGCCACATGTCTGGCAAGAAGGTACAAAGGTGATCTAGGACTGGATCACCAGATAGCGGTCAAAATTATCCTTAGAGGAATAAGGAAATGTTTCTCGGTTATGGAGATGATAAAGAGTTTGACGTAAAGAGTTACGTCGATGCAAGCTTAACACCTATCCGGATAGCTCTGAGTAGAGATACCGGATATGTATAATGGAGCAACAATTTGGAATAGCTCCAAGTGGAACGTGGTAGCACCATCTACGATATGACATAAAGTTTTGCGAAATACATAGGGATTTGAATATGGCAAGACCCGTTGACTACAACCTGTCTCACAAGCATAACATGATCAAACCCAGAACTCATTGAGTATTAACCACATAGTGATGTGAACTAGATTATTAAGTCTAGTAAACTCTTTGGATGTTGGTCACATGGCGATGTGACCTGTGAGTGTTAATCACATGGCGATGTGAACTAGATTATTGACTCTAGTGCAAGTGGGAGACTGTTGGAAATATGCCCGAGAGGCAATAATAAATTAGTTATTATTATTATATTTCATTGTTCATGATAATTGTTTATTATCCATGCTAGAATTGTATTGATAGGAAACTCAGATACATGTGTGGATACATAGACAACACCATGTCCCTAGTAAGCCTCTAGTTGACTAGCTCGTTGATCAATAGATGGTTACAGTTTCCTGACCATGGACATTGGATGTCGTTGATAACGGGATCACATCATTAGGAGAATGATGTGATGGACAAGACCCAATCCTAAGCCTAGCACAAGATCGTGTAGTTCGTTTGCTAAAGCTTTTCTAATGTCAAGTATCATTTCCTTAGACCATGAGATTGTGCAACTCCCGGATACCGTAGGAGTGCTTTGGGTGTGCCAAACGTCACAATGTAACTGGGTGGCTATAAAGGTACACTACAGGTATCTCCGAAAGTGTTTGTTGGGTTGGCACGAATCGAGACTGGGATTTGTCACTCCGTGTAAACGGAGAGGTATCTCTGGGCCCACTCGGTAGGACATCATCACAATGTGCACAATGTGACCAAGGAGTTGATCACGGGATGATGTGTTACAGAACAAGTAAAGAGACTTGCCGGTAATGAGATTGAACAAGGTATCGGGATACCGACGATCGAATCTCGGGCAAGTACAATACCGCTGGACAAAGGGAATTGAATACGGGATTGATTGAATCCTCGACATCGTGGTTCATCCGGTGAGATCATCATGGAACATGTGGGAGCCAACATGGGTATCCAGATCCCGCTGTTGGTTATTGGCCGGAGAGTTGTCTCGGTCATGTCTGCATGGTTCCTGAACCCGTAGGGTCTACACACTTAAGGTTCGATGACGCTAGGGTTATTAGGAAGACTTGTATGTGATTACCGAGTGTTGTTCGGAGTCCCGGATGAGATCCCGGACGTCACGAGGAGTTCCGGAATGGTCCGGAGGTAAAGATTTATATATGGAAAGTTGTTGTTCGGGTTCCGGGAAAAGTTTGGTTTTTTCCGGTATTGTACCGGGAAGCTTCCAGAAGGTTCCAGAGGATTCCGAAGGGGTCCGGAGGTCCGGAAAAAGTTCCACCACGTACAATGCAGCAGCATGGGCTGTAGGGGGGCGCCCTAACCTTAATGGGCCAAGGGCACCAGCCCCCCAAGGCCCATGCGCATGGGAGAGGGGAAACCCTAAGGGGGAGGGCCTCCACTTGACTTAGGAGGCACTCCTCCTCCCTTGGCCGCTGCCCCCAACCCTAGATGGGATCTAGGGGGCCGGCCCCCCTCTCCCCCCACCTATAAATAGTGGAGGGGTGGGAGGGCGGCCACACCCTTGAACCTGGCGCAGCCCTCCCTCCTCCTACCTTCTCCTCCTCCTCCCTGGTGCTTGGCGAAGCCCTGCCGGAGAATCACAAGCTCCTCCACCACCACGCCGTCGTGCTGTTGGACTTGTTCCTCAACCTCTCCCTCCTCCTTGCTGGATCAAGGCGTGGGAGACGTCTCCCAACCGTATGTGTGTTGAACGCGGAGGTGCCGTCCGTTCGGCGCTAGGATCATCGGTGATTTGGATCACGACGAGTACGACTCCATCAACCCCGTTCACTTGAACGCTTCCGCTTAGCGATCTACAAGGGTGTGTAGATGCACTCTCCTTCTCCTCGTTGCTAGATTACTCCATAGATTGATCTTGGTGATGCGTAGAAAATTTTAAATTTCTGCTACGATCCCCAACAGCCTCTCCACGTACAATATTCTTCTGATGGAATTCGGTCGTTGACCACATTGACCACGCTGCGCCGACAGCACCACGGTGGTGGACGACGGCGAGGCCTAGGAATGGGATGACATGGAGCCGGGGAAGATGCGAAAGTGGATGCCCACACGGAGAGGAGTACGAGGGTTCACTGGTTCGGCTGCGCTGCCGTCGTCGCAGAATAACAGGGGGTGTGGGTGAGTGGAGTGGAGGGATGGCCTGGCCAGCGGTGGGAGTAGTATGGGGGCGGTGAGGCCTCCGCGGCAGCACAACCGGCCACGGGAGGCAGGAGCAGGCGACACGACCGGCGCTGCTTTGGGCGGCTGGAGCAAGAAGACCAGAGGTTGAAGAAGCACTACGCCGTTGGATGGACATTGTACGGTCAGTCGAGCTAGAATCGTGCATATTGACTAAGTTGACAAAGCCCTTCGTCCCCGTCAACTTAGTAGGCCCACTATACTGGGTCCCAGCTAGTAGGGGGAGTATTCATTTTTTTGTGCGTAATAAGGAGGCACTTCCTTGCGTGCGAAGATATAGCTGGTGGGTCCGAGCTGTCAGCAATGGTAACGTTTTTTTCGCGAAATACAGAGGCCGTTTCGGTGGGTCCTAGATGTCAGGTGGAGAAAATCATTATTTTGCGCGTAATAAGGAGGCATTTCCTTGCGTGCGGCCGTGGACCCAACTGTCAGCCTCTCCACGTACAGTCCACTTCAGATGCATGTCGGTCGTTGACCACGCTGACCACGCCATGTCGAGAGCACCAGGGCGGTGGACGACGGCGAGGCCTGGGAAGGGAACGACACGGAGGCAGGGAAGACTCGGCCGTTGTTTTTGTTTCCCACGCGGAGGGGAGTACGACTGTACGAGGGTTTACTGGTTCGTCTGCCGTCGCCGGAGAATAACAGCAGGTGTGGGTGAGTAGAGGGATGGCTAGGCCAGCGATGGGAGTACGGTGGGGCGGTGAGGCCTGCGCAGCAGCACAGCCGGCCGCGGGGAGGAGGGAGCAGGCAGTCCCGCTGGCGCTTGTTTGAGCAGCTGGAGCAGGAAGAGCAGAGATTGAAGAAGCACGACGGCCGTTGGATGGACATCCAATAGTATACAGGCCATCTGTGGAAAGCCTCAAATCTGTGGAAAACAGCATACAACCCATCTGCCATTATTTCAAATAATTTACAGCCCATTTGCTAATTCTTACGGGTTTTTTTGAGCCCATATTCTTTATGTTAGCATTACAGCCCATATTGTAGCCACGGTTAAAAAATTATACAAAATTTTGCATATGTCGGTGCGGTCTGAACTGTTTTTAATCCCGAAATTTTGAGTCACATTCAGACTGATTTTAAAAATAAATGTATATCAATATAAAATCCAATAAACTTTCCACGCATAAAAATCAATGCAATTTAAAATCTCGAAATGAAAAAAAGATATTTGAAAATAATTGCCGGTTTGATGTGTTTTAAAAATGTACAGCCCATCTCTCATTACTTATAGGCCATTTTCTCGGCCAGCCGAATGAAGCTCTCCTCGTCTTGAAAGATTTGTAGCCCAGCAGGCCTGATAAAGCGACTTACTTGACAAATCACAAAAGAACTGGGCTAGCCATTTTCAGAAAGAAAAAAAAATACTGGGTTGGTCTGTGGTAACATAAAAGAAAAGGCTGTCTAGACAGGCCAGAGTGTCCCGCACAGCCCAGTTGACACCCTGCTTCTGTCTCAAAAACAAATTAGATAAATGCCACTCCAATTATGGCGATTAATAAAAATGCCACTGCAATTTCCAAACTTTGAAAAATGCCACTACAATTTTTGCAAACTTTGAAAAACGCCACTCCAGACTTCGAAAAATGCCACTTGAAATGGCATGAAATGGCATTTTTCAATGTTTGGAAATTGTAGTGGCATTTCTCGGGTACACCAGATTTGGAGTGGCATTTATCAAATTAACCCAAAACAAAAATAACTGGGCGAGCTGCTGGGTCCCTGGTGTTAGCCGCTCGTTGTGCAATTCCCTCGTTTATTGACTACGTTGACAATGGCATGGGACCCAGATGTCACAAATCCACTAGGAGGAGCCATTTTTTATTGGCTTGAAATAAGGAGGCACTTGCTTGCGTACTGCCATGACCTTGGCGAGTCCCTGCTGTCATCCTCTCCACGTACAGTACCAGTTAGTCGTGCTTCAAAGCTGATCGACACGCCATTAAAAAAATGAAGGTCGATAACTAATGCGGCACCTCGGGCCAACACGGCTAGATCGAATTTTGCACGAGAAATTACACACCATGTTTCGTTGACATGTGGTCACGTTCCAACATATCAGTGAGACAACGATGAGTAGTAGGAGTATTTCCGAACGGATGTGTAGGCCGGGGCGCCTCTTCGTGAACCATGGCAAACTCGCAACCGTCCATCGACTCTTCGCCTTTCCCTCTCGATTTGGAACTACTGTCACACGCTCATCCTCTCCCTCCTCCATTTTCCTTCAGCCCTTCACCCTTTCTTCTGCCATTGTTCGATCGTCTTCTCCATGGAGGGAACATGCCTGAAACGACCCCGTTATTCTTGCCCCGATCTGAAAGATGATGTGGTGGAGGAACTCATTGATCGGTGCGACATCATCACCTCGGCTAGCATGGCAGGTTCGTTCAAGCCCATTCTCGACTCAACTAATAACATCATTACAAAGAACCCAAGAGTCAAGGAGCGGTTTGATCTCCCCTATCTTCTTCGTCGTGACCCTGATGACTGGCGCCGGCACGACGGAGGCCTCGCCCTGTGCCAGTTGATGCCGCTTGATAATGATACGTATGATGTTAAGATGCCATTGCTCGAGGGCAAGGCTTGGGCGGGCGCAAATGGAGATTGGGTTGTTTACATTGGGTCCAACTGCGAGTGGGAACTTGTGAATGTGTACACTCATCACCGGGTTCCACTTCCAAAAATCTCAGCACACTGCCTAGAGGTTGAGCACACCGGTAATGTACGCACGTTCAAATACGATCATGGTGACTGTATTCTATGGAAGATAGCAATTTGTCAAGTTCCCAACCTCTCTTGGAATTACAACAACTATCAAGTTGTTGCTATCTTCGACAAGCTTGTTGCCGTCCTTCGTGGTTCGACTCGATGGATATTACTCAAAAATCAGTTTCTGTACACGGACGAGTACTATGATGCAATTCAATACGAGGGCCTTGTGTTTGCTGCCACCACTCGTGGCACTGTTTTTGCATGGCATCCTAGTAGTTTCGGTACGTTTGTCTTCCACCGTAATTATAATTGTTTCATCCACATGCATGTGGGTTAGCAAGTTTCCCTTTACTAATTAACCTTCTTCTTGTGTTTCCAAGGTCCTGTGAACATCCCACCACCTATACTTGAAAAATTTTATAACCAAGGGGGAGATGACAATGGTGATGATCACGAGCATGAGGACAAGCAGCGCCGATATACTCTGTGGCGCCTGGCAACTAATTCCGATGGATCACCTCTTCTTGTGTGTATACAACCCACTGATGATGTTACTGCTAAGGAAGCAGGTGTCTCCCATGGTCGCACTCTCCGGACCTATTCCAACACCCATTGCATGGTATTCGGGATGGATACTAGTGTGCTAGCGCCCACTCCTTCTCCCTGGCACAGAATTGATAGTCTTGGAGAAAACTCGCTCTTCCTTGGACAAAACTATCCGATGATGGTGAAAGGCGATCCAACTACTGTTGACACATTTATGAGAAGCAATTGTGTCTATACCTTGGACATTTGGGTGGTTCCCTACCCTCGTACTGATATAGTAGGCCACTTCAGCCTGGATGATCGGTCCTGCGTTGGTCTCCAGATCGACAACAGATGGCCCGTCCCAGAGAATCACTTGTGGTTCAAAGCAAGTTTTTCCAACGCCGCGGAATGGTTGAGTTGAAGTTCATTTCATGGCTTGTTATTTGTTGTGTGGTGAAAACTTTAGTATTTATAATGTATCCTCGTTGTCGATGTGGGTTGATGACCTGTTGTATGTAATAAAATGTTATGCCTGTGATAAACTTACTAAATTTATGAATGGCTTTCGAGTCGCTTCTCTAAATTTGTACTAGCTTCACATGCTTTGCGCGTCGGGCAGGTGTTTTTACTGTAGCCATATGTTAATGTGTTCGTTGTACGTAACCAGCACCTCGAATCCTCGATACTAGTATACTATATACTAGTAGGAGTAAGTAGTAGGAGTAGTAGGGTGGCATGGGACAGAACAAGCATTAACGTCCAGGAGTACGGCACATGCCACCACCACGACATCCATCTGACACCATATTATTTCTTGGAGTCCGTGCTAGAGCAATCTCTTCAACCTCATCGTTTCTCTAACTTCAGCCATCGCGCGGCGGGCGAGGTGGGGGTTTGCCGATAGTCGGTTCCCTTAACTGCGGTCCCACTTGTAAGGCCAACTCCAACGCATGACCCCAAACGGACCTCCGTTTTGCACGAACTCCAACGATAATTTTGACTAGAAAAGCAAGACCAAAGAAAACAAGAACTGCAAGAATACATTTTACTACTCCTGCAATTTGGATTAGTGCCTTCTCGATGCATTCATTATTGATCTGCGGAGGCTCAATCTTGCGTGCTTATTTCTTCTTCGAGTGTAAAGAAGTAGACGTTGCTTCCTCGCATCTAGTCTCATGTCTAGCCTCTATTCTAGTAGGAGTATCAACAAGTGCACTAATCTCATCCGATAGCAGAACCGAAGATTTGGTCGGGTTCTTCCTCCTTTTGCCGACACGTGGGACATCCAGCATCCATGTCGTGTCATGAAAGAAAATAGAGTGGTAGTTGAAGCCACGAGATGTGCATCTTGGGTTAAACTGTAAATAGAATCTTACTACTCTTGAGTAACTCCAAAAGCGGCCACCGAAGATCTTTATTGGATTTGTTTTTCATCACCAGCACGTCGAGGTGAAAGATGTGCAGGTTCAGTGGGTCCTCTTGCATTTTCACTGACATGTGGGGCCGCATGTGAGCAAACAGACGATGGGATCCGCGCGTCCGCTGGCTGGCTGAGAAGAGAGATAGAGGAGGGCTGAGCACGGACTGCAGGAAATTTGTTCTACGTACCTCGATATGGCCCTGTTTGGATCATGGGGTTAGAGCTATTTTGGGTTAGTTGAAGGCTCAAATAACCCAAAAGTATCCAAACAGGGAGGGTTAGAGTGGGTTAGTTTCATCTAACCCAACTATCCCGGTGGAGAGGTGCTTATTTGGGTTAGAGTGGGTTAGAAAATAACTCGAACTCTAACTGTGTTAGAGTATCCAAACAGGGCCATAGGCTCGATATACTAGGGTGGCATGGGCCATAACTCAGTAGCATTCACGTCTAGCAGTACATCACACGCCACCCACATGAGTCCCATCCGACACCAATTTTCTTGGAGTCCGTGCTACAGCCATCTCTTCTCCCTCCTGTTTTCTCAGCCATCCGACAAGATAATTACTGTAGTATCATATACTACTACATGGATTTGACGGAAAGATAAAAATACATACGGATCCATCAACGTTCAACGACATCCTCATGCCCTAGTGCGCTGGGTCACCAACCGACGTGTGAGGAGCAGCGGCGTTGGCGGCGAGCTCAACGTGCTTCTGAACAGTGTCGTCCAAGGTTGCCCTGCGCTCCAAGAAGGCCAGCGTCCTATGGTCCTCCCCTAGCATGTAGTAGTCCTTGTGGACGATTTGCGCATAGACGTGGGTGATTATGTCGATGGTGTCTTGCTGCGCCAGGCGCTGCGCGACGAGCGCGACCTCGAGGTGGACATTCTCCGGTGCGACAGCGGGCAGTCGCAGGGCCACCAGTGCGTCGAAGAGGTTGTTACCATAGTGGCCGTTGAGGGTGGCGGGCATCGCAGAGCTTGGGCACGTCGGCTGGAGGCTTACGTCAAAGTCGTCTGCAAGCTTCTTGATGACGGTGAACTTGTCGAGGAAACCGACGAGGACCTCGTCGAACAAGGAGACGAAGCTGTCGTCCAAGCGGCCCCTCGCCCTGGCGGCCTCAAGCAATACTACCTGGAGACTTGGTGCCAGTGGACGTGGTAGTACTGCTAAATCCAGATGGTGGTGCTACTAGTACTAGTAGTAGGAGTACTAGCACTGTCTACCCGTTGGTCAAATTATTACGCGCTGCTCCTCACAGTGAAGTGACAAGACCCTGCGTCGGAGATGACACCTGAGTATAGGCGCCGTGTTCGGCATACCATAGTCAGCCTCACTGTCTGCAGTTACTATCATCATGGCTGTAGAGCTATGTAGGATCTAGAAGTAGATGTGTCTAGAAGGGGGTGATTAGACACATAATGCTCAAGTTGCAATTTTTAAGCTTTTTCGGTTTAAGTGAAGTTTAGGCACAATTTCAACACACACAATACATATCATGCAAGCATGCAAAGAGTATATGAGCAGCGGAATGTAAAGCATGCAACTTGCAAGAATGTAAAGGGAAGGGTTTGGAGAATTCAAACGCAATTGGAGACACGGATGTTTTTCCCGTGGTTCGGATAGGTGGTGCTATCCTACATCCACGTTGATGGAGACTTCAACCCACGAAGGGTAACGGTTGCGCGAGTCCACACAGGGCTCCACCCAAGGGTAACGGTTGCGCGAGTCCACACAGGGCTCCACCCACGAAGGGTCCACGAAGAAGCAACCACCCACAAAGGGTCCACGAAGAAGCAACCTTGTCTATCCCACCATGGCCATCGCCCACACAGGACTTGCCTCACTAGCGGTAGATTTTCACGAAGTAGGCGATCTCCTTGCCCTTACAAACTCCTTGGTTCAACTACACAATCTTGTCGGAGGCTCCCAAGTGACACCTAACCAATCTAGGAGACACCACTCTCCAAGAAGTAACAAATGGTGTGTAGGTAATGAACTCCTTGCTCTTGTGCTTCAAATGATAGTCTCCCCAACACTCAACTCTCTCTCATAGGATTTGGATTTGGTGGAAAGAAGATTTGAGTGGAAAGCAACTTGGGAAGGCTAGAGATCAAGATTCATATGGTAGGAATGGAATATCTTGGTCTCAACACATGAGTAGGTGGTTCTCTCTCAGAACATATGAGTTGGAATGGTGTATGCGTTCTGATGGCTCTCTCTTCGAATGAGAAGGAGGTGGAGGGGTATATATAGCCTCCACACAAAATCCAACCGTTACACAGTTTTCCAATCTCGGTGGGACCGAATTAATAAACTCGGTCGGACCGAAAATGTAAACCTAGTGACCGTTAGAGATTTCGGTGGGACCGACTGGTCAACTCGGTGGGACCGATGTGCTGGGGATAGGGTAAATCCAAAACTTGGTTTGACCGATTACTCAAACTTGGTGGGACCGATTTGGGTAATAAGTGAAACTAAGATTTGGCCAAGCAAACTCGGTGGAACCGATTGCATATCTCGGTGGGACCGAGAATATTGCAATGGGTAACAGAGAGTTTGCAAGCCCATCTCAGTGAGACCGAGATCCCATCGGTGAGACCGAAATGATTAGGGTTTGGCAGTGGCTTATGACAAGTGGAACTCGATGGCGCCGGATAGGAAGAATCGGTAGGACCGAGTTTGGCTTAGGGTTTAGGTCATATGTGGAAGTGGGAAAGTAGCTGAGGGTTTTGGAGCATATCACTAAGCACATGAAGCAAGAGGCTCATTAAGCAACACCTCATCCCTCCTTAATAGTATTGGATTTTCCTAAAGACTCAATGTGATCTTGGATCACTAAAATGTAAAATGAGGAGTCTTGAGCTTGAAGCTTTAGCCAATCCTTTGTCCTTAGCATCTTGAAGGAGTTCCCACAACCTTTAGTCCATGCCACTCCATTGTTGAACTTGTCTGAAACATGCTAGATTGAAATGTTAGTCCAACAAGAGATATGTTGTCATCAATTATCAAAACCACCTAGGGAGCACTTGTGCTTTCAATCTCCCCCTTTTTGGTAATTGATAGCAACATACATCAAAGCTTTAGATAAAGATATAAAGAACGGCAAGTAAAGCTTTGGAAGGACATGTAACAAGCATAGGCTCCCCCTACATGTATGCACTCATGTAAATATGAAATATGGAGGCATGTGAGAACATAACCATGACAGAGTAGGCAATGTGTTACATGTATCTTGGCCATATGCATCAGAGCAAAAGATTATCAAGGAAAATACCTTCATGCTCATGAGTCCTTCTTGCAAACAGTATGTACATAAGCAAGAACTCCTCATACTCATGATTTTGATGCATATACTTACCTTGTGGTCTTGAGTTGGCTTAGGATGGAATGAACCTGCACAAACAAGGTTAGATAACACAGGTACGTCCACTAGCCAGAGCAAACAAAAGAAACCACAAGAATACCAAGATTGGGATGACATGTAGAGAGTGAGTACAAGGTACCATATTGAATTCAACATGTCCCCAAGAATAAAGATCTGCAATGAATTTGACTGATTTCTTTCCCTTAGGTGTCTTGCTCCCCCTGAATCTTACATGGGATATTGGGAGAAGATAGGAAACAGAAAATCAGAGTTGAAAGCTTATGAATAGAACTAAATTCAAATGAGTTCATATGAACATGTCTTTCCCCCAAAAAGACATGTCTCTTGAGTATTCTCCCCCCCTTGGAGATTTCTTTCTTCCCCTTAATATGTGGGATCCTTGAGTATTCTGTATATGGGATCCTTGAGTATTCTCTCCCCCTTAGTACTTTCTCCTTTGTAGGTGATAAGCTTTTGATGTGATCTCTCTCTCTGATGATAAGCTTTGATGTGATCTCTCTCTCCCCCTTTGACATCAATTTCCAAGAAGGTTTTTCCTGGAATCCGTCGAATAGGTTTGATCCTTGAGATTCAGTACAAAGCAGTGAATAAAATTGTGATGCTTGTAGAGAACAAGATTCATTGAGTGGAGCTGGATCAGAAGAAATATAGAATATGTGGCAAACTGTTTTTCCTGTTGCGAAATCGGTGGCACCGAGTGGCATGTTTCGGTAGTACCGAAAGGATTCGGTTGGACCGAAAATAGCGATTCGGTGAAACCGAGTTCATCACAGAGAAAAACACTTGTCACCTCAGCTCACTAGTCAAGTAAGATCTCACAAAGATTTGCAATGAATTAGCTGAAAGATTTGCAAGGAATTTGATGCAGAATTATGCAGAACAAAAATCAAAAAGAAAAGGGTAAAAGGTTTCTAAATGAAGTTTTTTTTGATTGAAAACAAATATGCAAGGGACAAATGCAATAACTCAGAAAAGAACACAAGAGAACTTCATCTAGAATTGGGCGGTGACATAGTCACCTATGTTAGAGTATATTGACTTAGGAGTCAAGTGAGAACACTTGATCATAGGTCATACTCATCGTTTAAGCTCAAAATGGGGTTACCATTTTTCGTTTAAGCATCTTGATGTATTCACATCTTGTTGAGTTGCTTTGACTCATGTCTTGGAGTAAAGCTTCTCTAAGATGGAATAACATACCTTGGATGGTGATGTGGTTCTTGCTCATGTAGTTGAACTTGTGTGGGTGCTCAAGGTTGATGTAGTTCATCAAGAGTTGGGAGCACCACTTGGAGTTTGAGTTCATCTACCTACATGGGTTAGTTCTTGCAAGGAAGAGCACTTGTGTATCCAAAAATGACAATCATGAAGCTTAACATAGAGTTTGTCAAAGGATATGTTTCATGGTTTTGTGCTTCCTTGTCTTCAGCCACTATTGTGTAGAGTCTTGGTGATGTAGAGATCGCTCAGGATATGAGTGAGTCGCAATCTCATGGAATTAGATTCAACCAAGCACCTACATGGGTTAGACAACATGCAAGGTGCAAATATATCCAAGACATAAGATAGTTATCATAAGAGATATATCATGGATTAGTCATAAGCTCATGTCTTGCATGTGTCCAATGGAGTTTCTACTCCAAGTTCGAAGCATCAATGATGTTCAATTCTCCTCTCAACCTGCAAAACACTTTCTCATCAAGTGGTTTAGTGAATATATCCGCTAATTGCTTATCGGTGCGAACATGCTTAAGATTGATGTCACCCTTAGCAACATGATCTCGAATGAAATGATGACGAACTTCAATATGCTTAGTCCGAGAATGTTGTACAGGATTATGACCAATTTTGATAGCACTTTCATTGTCACAAAGCAGTGGAACATGTTTCACATAAATCCCATAATCTTTAAGAGTTTGGGTCATCCAAAGTAATTGAGCACAACATGAACCAGCGACAATGTATTCAGCTTCGGCGGTGGATAAGGATACCGATTTTTGTTTCTTGGAAGACCAAGACACAAGAGATCTACCAAGAAATTGACAAGTACCCGAAGTGGACTTTCTATCAACCTTGTCTCTGGCATAATCTGAGTCGGAATAGCCAACAAGATCAAAAGAAGATCTCTTAGGATACCAAATGCCAAAATTTGGTGTATGGATTAAATATCTCACTATCCTTTTCACAGCCTTAAGATGACAATCTTTAGGAGCAGCTTGATATCGTGCACACATGCACACACTTAGCATAATATCGGGACGTGAAGCACATAGGTATAACAATGAACCAATCATAGAGCGATAAACCTTTTGATCAACCGGTTCACCATCTTTGGTTAAATCATTATGTCCACTAGTAGGCATGGGTGTAGACATACCTTTGCATTCTTGCATATTGAACTTCTTGAATAAGTCCTTGGTGTACTTTGTTTGAGAGACAAATGTACCTTCCTTAATTTGCTTGATTTGCAACCCGAGAAAGAATTTGAGTTCACTCATCATAGACATCTCAAACTTCTCTGACATTAGCTTTCCAAATTTTTCACTAAAGAGAGGGTTAGTTGGACCAAATATGATATCATCAACATAAATTTGGCATACAAATATCTCTCCATTAACCCTTTTAGTAAAAAGAGTAGAATCAATTTTACCAATTTCAAAACCACTTGTAGTAAGGAACTTGGTTAAGCATTTATACCATGCTCTAGGAGCTTGTTTAAGACCATAAAGAGCTTTGTGAAGTTTGTAAACATGATTTGGTTTCTTAGGATTGATAAAGCCGGGAGGTTGTTTGACATAAACTTCCTCCTCTATTTCACCATTTAGAAAAGCACTTTTAATGTCCATTTGGTACAAGGTGATGTTATGGTGATTATCATAGGCAAGTAAGATACGAATGGACTCAAGTCTAGCAATGGGGGCATACGTCTCACCATAGTCCATACCTTCGACTTGTGTGTACCCTTGGGCGACGAGACGTGCTTTGTGGCGAACCACTTGTCCATCTTCATCTTGCTTGTTGCGGAACACCCATTTGGTACCAATGATGTTGTGGTTGTTGTCGGGCTTCTCAACCAATGTCCAAACTTGGTTTCTCTCAAAATTATGTAGCTCTTCATGCATAGCGTTTATCCAATCCGGATCTTCCAATGCTTCTTCAACCTTCATGGGTTCAATGCTAGAGATGAATGAATAGTTTTCACAAAAGTTAGCTAAACGAGTTTTTGAGCGAGTGATTCTCCCGGTTTGTATATCATTGAGGATTTGCTCGACGGAATGATCTTTGGCAATTCTTGCTCGAACTCGTGAGAGCTTTTGATTGGGTCTTCGTTGAACATCTTCTTCATCTTGTTCTTCTTCTTAGCCTTCTTCATTGTTAACGTCGTCGTTCTCTTGTTGTGGTGGAGAAGGAGGTTGTTGATGTTCGTCTTGACGTATTTCCTCGTTTTCTTCATCTTGATGTGTCCCACTTGTGGATGCTTCTGTGTCGATTCTTGGTTCACCTTGTCGTGAAGTAGAAGCTTCCACTTGGACGGATGAAGTACTCTCCTTCACCTCCGTTGGACGAATTTTGCCAATGGACAAGTCTTGAATTGCTTCTGAAGGGTCTTTGTCTCCTACATTAATTGGCAATTGCTCTACTTGCGAGCCATTAGATTCATCAAACTTCACATCTACCGTCTCTTCAACTTTTCGGGTGAAATTGTTGTAGACATGGTAAGTGTGAGAGTTTGAGCCATAACCAAGTAGAAAACCTTCATGAGATTTAGGAGCGAACTTTGAACGACGATGCTTATCAAGAATGTAGCACTTTGAGCCGAATACTCAAAAGTATCCAACTTGGGGTTTGTTACCGGTGAGAAGCTCGTATGCCGTCTTGCCGAGTAGCTTGTGAAGGTATAAGCGATTTGTTGCGTGACAAGCTGTCTCAACCGCTTCTGCCCAAAAGTGCTTTGGCGTCTTGTATTCATCAAGCATCGTTCTTGCCATTTCGATGAGCGTCCGGTTCTTCCTCTCAACAACTCCATTTTGTTGAGGTGTATACGTAGCCGAGAACTCGTGTGAAATCCCTTCTTCGTCAAGAAAGGTGTCCACATTTGCGTTCTTGAACTCCGTTCCGTTGTCACTCCGAACCTTCTTGATCTTCACATCAAACTGATTTTGGGCCTTCCTAGCGAAGTTTTTGAAGATCTTTTGGACCTGCGACTTGTCATTAAGAAAGAACACCCACGTAAATCTTGAAAAATCATCAACTATAACTAGACCAAAAGAATTTCCACCGAGACTCTTGTAGGCGTTGGGACTAAAAAGATCCATGTGAAGTAGCTCTAGTGGCCTCCTTGTGGTCATGATGTTCTTCACGGGATGTCTTCCTCCAACCTGTTTACCTGCTTGACAAGCACTGCAAAGTCTATCCTTATCAAATATGACATCATTAACTCCAAGGATATGATTTCCTTTAATAAGCTTGTCAAGGTTTCTCATGCCAACGTGACCTAGTCGTCTATGCCACAACCAACCTTTTGAGGATTTAGCAACAAAGCAAGTTTTAGGTTGTGCCTTTTTAGAGAAATCGACAATGTAAAGATCTCCTCTACGCATACCCGTAAAGACCATTTTATGATTATCTCGACGAAATACTTGGCAATCTACCTCAGTAAATAGGACATTCAAACCGAAATCAGCAAGTCTAGATACTGAAAGTAAGTTGTAGCCCAGAGATTCAACGAGCATGACATTTTGAATGGAACTATCATGTGAGATGGCCACCTTACCAAGGCCAACCACTTTACCCTTTGAATTATCACCAAAGGTGACATATTTTCGAGGACCGTCATTTTCAGCAAGCTCACGAAACATCTCTTCATCTCCGTTCATATGATCAGTACATCCACTATCAAGAACCCATTCCTTTCCTCCTGATTCATATCCCCGAAGATTTGCCATAAGACCAAAATGTCTCATTGCATCATCAAGATCGAAGTCACTATCATCATCATCATAATATTCATGTTCATCATGATCTTGTGATTCATCATTTCCTAGGGAGGGTAATTCATCAGATAAATGATCATCAAAGTGGTCACTTTTATGAATTCTTATAGCTTTGAGTATGATATCATTAATGATTCCAACATCTCCTTTAGCATGCTTAAGATTGGCAAGTTCAAGAAGACATTTACCAAAACTAGGATCACTAGAGTTCATCTTACTCAAGGCAATAGATTTATGGAGAATTTCATCCAAAGTTTTCAAGGAATGATTGGGAAATCGTTCCTCAAGAAATTTCCATATAGTATAGGCACAATTTTGAGTAGGCAAACTAGCAATCAAATTTTTGGGCAATCCTCTAATGATGAGCTCAATAGTTCTAAAATTGCGAATCATGTCAATATCTTCATCTAGAGTAGGATGCAAGGGATCAATATGGGGTGCACAAGGGCTAGCAACATACTTGTTCAAATGATATTGATTGAAGATTACAAGCATCTCATTTTTCCACTCATGAAAGTACTCTCCATTAAGAATAGGCACTCTATGCCTAAGACTCCCTAATGTAGACACATCCATCTTCCTCCAATGATGATTAAACCAAGGCAATGGAGACCAAAGCTCTGATACCACTTGTAGGATCTAGAAGTAGATGTGTCTAGAAGGGGGTGATTAGACACATAATGCTCAAGTTGCAATTTTTAAGCTTTTTCGGTTTAAGTGAAGTTTAGGCACAATTTCAACACACACAATACATATCATGCAAGCATGCAAAGAGTATATGAGCAGCGGAATGTAAAGCATGCAACTTGCAAGAATGTAAAGGGAAGGGTTTGGAGAATTCAAACGCAATTGGAGACACGGATGTTTTTCCCGTGGTTCGGATAGGTGGTGCTATCCTACATCCACGTTGATGGAGACTTCAACCCACGAAGGGTAACGGTTGCGCAAGTCCACACAGGGCTCCACCCAAGGGTAACGGTTGCGCGAGTCCACACAGGGCTCCACCCACGAAGGGTCCACGAAGAAGCAACCACCCACAAAGGGTCCACGAAGAAGCAACCTTGTCTATCCCACCATGGCCATCGCCCACACAGGACTTGCCTCACTAGCGGTAGATTTTCACGAAGTAGGCGATCTCCTTGCCCTTACAAACTCCTTGGTTCAACTCCACAATCTTGTCGGAGGCTCCCAAGTGACACCTAACCAATCTAGGAGACACCACTCTCCAAGAAGTAACAAATGGTGTGTAGGTAATGAACTCCTTGCTCTTGTGCTTCAAATGATAGTCTCCCCAACACTCAACTCTCTCTCATAGGATTTGGATTTGGTGGAAAGAAGATTTGAGTGGAAAGCAACTTGGGAAGGCTAGAGATCAAGATTCATATGGTAGGAATGGAATATCTTGGTCTCAACACATGAGTAGGTGGTTCTCTCTCAGAACATATGAGTTGGAATGGTGTATGCGTTCTGATGGCTCTCTCTTCGAATGAGAAGGAGGTGGAGGGGTATATATAGCCTCCACACAAAATCCAACCGTTACACAGTTTTCCAATCTCGGTGGGACCGAATTAATAAACTCGGTCGGACCGAAAATGTAAACCTAGTGACCGTTAGAGATTTCGGTGGGACCGACTGGTCAACTCGGTGGGACCGATGTGCTGGGGATAGGGTAAATCCAAAACTTGGTTTGACCGATTACTCAAACTCGGTGGGACCGATTTGGGTAATAAGTGAAACTAAGATTTGGCCAAGCAAACTCGGTGGAACCGATTGCATATCTCGGTGGGACCGAGAATATTGCAATGGGTAACAGAGAGTTTGCAAGCCCATCTTAGTGAGACCGAGATCCCATCGGTGAGACCGAAATGATTAGGGTTTGGCAGTGGCTTATGACAAGTGGAACTCGATGGCGCCGGATAGGAAGAATCGGTAGGACCGAGTTTGGCTTAGGGTTTAGGTCATATGTGGAAGTGGGAAAGTAGCTGAGGGTTTTGGAGCATATCACTAAGCACATGAAGCAAGAGGCTCATTAAGCAACACCTCATCCCTCCTTAATAGTATTGGATTTTCCTAAAGACTCGATGTGATCTTGGATCACTAAAATGTAAAATGAGGAGTCTTGAGCTTGAAGCTTTAGCCAATCCTTTGTCCTTAGCATCTTGAAGGAGTTCCCACAACCTTTAGTCCATGCCACTCCATTGTTGAACTTGTCTGAAACATGCTAGATTGAAATGTTAGTCCAACAAGAGATATGTTGTCATCAATTATCAAAACCACCTAGGGAGCACTTGTGCTTTCAAGCTAGCCTGCTTACAACTAGCCCTGTTCGACATAATTTCCCGTGCATAGATGCCCGTGCATTGCACAGAACACCAAGATTGGGGGTGGACAGCTCCGGCAGCGGCCATCGCGCCAGATTTTTCCACGGCCTTCTACTCCTAGATTGTGAGAGATAAGGAGTTGTTTGTAAATAGGGAACAAGTGCGGGCATCTTTTTGCAAAAATGGAGAAGCTTGGTTTGTATGCGTCAGATCTAGATCCGACGGCTATTGGTGAAAGATGGGAGGCACAACATCATCATCAACTCAGGACCTGTTTGATTCGTAGGATTTTGAAAACGCGGGAATGGGACACGACAATATTACAAGTTTCAAACTGATATTACAAATGTTAGGAGTAATGCTGCACCTACGAAGAGGGAATTACTAGGAAGTTTACGTAAGAACTTTTGTTACTTTAGGTGGATGCAGCATTATCGTACAAACTAAAATCCACCGCCCTGACAAGTCACTAATGGGCAAATAAGTTTTCGAGTCTCTGGCCACTTGATGTTTCAAAAACAAATTCAGTTTCCGCGGAGAAATGAGCTCCACCGTGTACCCGCACGGGTGTGGGTGGGCACGAAGCGTGAGTACGTGCACGGTGCACCTATTCTCTTCTTGTATACATACACCACCTACGTGGGGTTGTGTGAGAGAGATACAAACCTAGAGAGATATAGTGTGTGGGTTCTTGAGAGTTTTTCTTTGTGGGGGGGGGGTCAATCAAAAAATTTAACATATGCAATGTGTGTGAAATAGAGTCCTGGATATAACATATATATAGAGGGGGCGATCCACGAGAAGAGAGTGGAGGTATCATCGGCTTGAGGTGTCCATAGAATCGAAGAGAGGGATGATGTGTGTGTGTGTGCGCGTGCGATCGATAAAGAGTGCCATCAAATTTGTGTGTGCCCACGTCAAAGATATAGAGTGGCTGGCCTACTAGAACGTGAGATGGGGCATGTGCAGTTTGTCTCTGTGGCATGGATACCTACCTACAGCGCTCGACTATCGGTGTGTGGTGGGGGAAGAGGGAGGCCCAATTAACTATAGAGGTACAATGGCTGGTATATGTGTGGAGGAGGAGAGAGGCCTACCTCATGTATTAAGGAGATCGATCTGCCTCATGTATTAAGGGAGATCGATCAGCATCCATGCATATGTGCAGGAGATGAATAAGGTTGGGAGAGAGACAGAGCTAGAGTGTTGGAGGGGGTGGTAGTGGAGTTGCTTCTAACAAATGGTGGGATAGGCTTGCTAGACAAACGGAAGGCACGCCCGCAATATCAATACGAGAGGATATGGCTGCTTGTTGTCTATGCACGTGCGTGTGAGAGACGAGTCAGGAGGCATGCACGAATGATGAGGGGGGACGATGTGGCTGTGGTAAGCAGACGTAACTACATAGGAAGATCAATCGCCCTTTGTAAGATAAAGGAGAGACATAACTTGTGAGGTACGTCGATCGATGGGGGGTAGTTAAAGTCGATCTAGGTATATGATGGGAGATCGATCAGTATACATGCATGTGTGTGTTAGAAGCAAATGAGGCACGAGGAGAAGGATAGAGAGAGAGAGGGGGATGCATGTAGGAGGTGGTACGAGAGGCATACTATATCGAGGCGGAGGAGTGTGCGAGTACGAGAACGATGAAAAGAGTGGTGGGAGTGAGGCATGGACGGTGACAAGAGAAGAGGGGAAGCTTGTGTTTGTGCTAGGCACACCTGGCTAGAGAGGCATATCGATTGATGTGTGCCGTAAAGAAGGAGCTGGGGGGCCTACACACACCGTGGGTGAATGACCTAAAGTGAAAAGACGAATTTGCGCGATGGAGCTAGAGAATGCTGAGGGAGGGTGAGAGGGATGCGGGCGTGTGCATGCACAAGAGAAAGTTAGCGCTAGCTACAAAGATAAGAGGGTTGTGTGGGTGTAAAAGACGAATAGAGATCATATATACTTCATTATAAAAAGAGAATTCGAATATTTGAAGAATTTATCATAGTGTTTCAAACCGAGGATGTGTGAATATATATAACGGTGATACACATGTTGTGGTTATGAACATGGTATACTACATTTAATATGTTTTATCTCTACTCTTATAAAAAACAGAGTTGTTGATGATGGTGTGCCTGCCATCCTGGATTATAGACCGTCTGATTTATATCTGGCGGATAGCAAGGAAACTATGATGGTTGAAGTTGGCAACAATCATGATTGTAGATTCTTATTGAAATAGAGAAACGAATTCAAATTTAGTTCGAATTGCAGCGGTAGTATAAACATTTGGAATGCACTAAAATGTTGGTATGAGTAGGTTACATGCATTATACAGCAGGCGAAAAAATTTAATCGGACACAACATGGATTCATACTCCCTCCTTCCATCTATATAGGGCGTAATGAGATTTTTAAGACCGCCTTTGACTATTGACAATATTAATAGTACATGACATGCACAATGTAAAAATTATATCATTGAAAGAACCTTTCACAAACGAATTTAACGGTGTGCTTTGTGTAAGTTGCATGTCATATATCATTGCTCTAATATTTGATCAAAGTTAGTATCGAAAAACGCATTAGGCCCTATATAGATGGAAGGAGGGAGTAGCTTTGAATATCATTTGTATAGTAAAACGGGGCAAGACTCTCTCTTTGTGTAGTGTGAATAGTTTTATTTTTTTCGTTTTCTTTTTGGTTGAGGGAAGTGCGAATTGATTTGATACGTACAAGTATAATCTCTACTTCTAATGGAGCAGTTGGTAGTCTCCGCCGGTCAATTTTCGTCCCACCTTCCTTGGTTTTTTTATACCTCCTCCCACCTCTAACTTATCCATCAGAAACCAAAAAAACCTTCTCCTGAAGCCTTAACCCGCATCCATCCACGTACAAAAAAATAGACCTACTATGGTTAACCAACGAAAAAAGACAACCAGCGACAAAAAAACCTAAACCTATTGCCCGCTCCCTCGCGCCCCTGTTGCTCCCTCCTCGATCCCGATCTGGATCGAGGGGACGAGGAGCTCCTGCCTCCCCGACAGCCGGCCTCCTCCTCGCCCCGCCGCTGCGTCCGGCGCCGCCACGGCCTCTGGAACCAGGGAAGCCATGGCCTGAGCTCGGCCTCGAGGTCCCCGCCGCTGTCTCCTGCAGCTTCTGCCCCGCCGCCTCGCCGTCGCACCAACCTTGGCGCCGCGCCGCCGCCGGCTCTGGTCGCCTCCACCTCTGCTCCAGGCAACCCTCGGTCGCCGGCTCGCTGGAGCACGACGGTAGATGATGGATGGCCTGGTTGTGTGCGATGGATGCAGTTCTCACGCGCAAGCTAGGGTTGGAGCCGCCAGCTCTTCATCCTGCCCGCTGGCGGCGACTCTTCCCGTCCCGCACTGCCGCTTCCCCGTTATCACAGGTATCTCCACCCCTTCCTCCTTCCCCCTCTTCTCTCCTCTCCCTTCTCCCTCCTCCATCTCTGTTCCCTTCCCCCGACTGGCCCGGACATGGAGAACAGCGACAGGGCCAGGTTTGCGGATGTGTTGCGGTAGTCCTTTATGGGGTGCTCCCCGGCGATGACCGTGGCCTAGCAGCAGGATAGCATAAGCTCTCCCTTGTTCTTTTGTGCTTGAATCAGATTTGGTGGTTCTCAATTTTACACATTTATTGATCTTGGTCTTTTGTATGCAGGGTACATTTATGTTTCATGATCTGTTCTGCAGATTTTCAGAACACTGAGTGCATATCTTGCCTTGCAATGCTGCTGATTCGACAATCGTGAGTGCTCCTCTCCCCTTTCCCTCCCTGCTAAAATTCAGTTCCAAACACGATCTGACGGTTGATTCTTTGGTTCAGGAACTGGATTCAAACTGGACTTGCGACCAGAGCAACCCCAAGCAAGATGAACTCGATTGGAAGATGTCTTCTAAACTCTGAAGGCAAGCACTCGGTCGACACTTTTGCTCCTGTAGAAGGCATGCCATTTGATTCATGCCAAGAAGCGTACGGACAGTATAAGCTATTTGCTTTGGAGGATGGTTTTGGAATTCATCATGGAAAGCCGAGATGAGGGCATGCACGTTACCAGTTGATGCACAAAATTGTGTGCTGGTGCTAGATCAGTTACATAGCGTCTTGCTTGAAATTGTAGTACAACTATATTCTTGTCGTTTCCCCAGCCACGCCATGATGGTCTTGCGCTTGAATTTTTTCCATGCTTTGAAATTGCTTGGTATTTATATTGTAGCTAGGATTGTCATTGTCTTGTTTGGTTTTCGGTGTGCAGGTTAAGAGGGACAATGATAATTCTTCTTCGTGCAAAACAGAAAAAAGGCGAGGATGTGTCTCCTCCATGCAAAGCAGGTTGGTATGTGAGCATATTCAGCAACGAGCAAAATCACCCTCTGTCTGCAATTTGTGAAGAGAAGAGGCAGTGGAACTCACACAGTGAGATCAATCCAGTTCTTATGATTTTCATCAAGAATCTCAAAGCACCTCATCCATTTTTGCCAACAGAAACAATGAAAAAACAATTGGGGGCATCTCGAGATTGAAGATTGTGAAATTTACACAAGTGAGATATACAGAAAGTTTGAAGACGAGTTCTTCAAATCAATGTCCTTGGTTGTGTCTAGGTGCATCAGTGAAACTGGATGTGAAGTTAAGTGTGCACGTCCAGAATATTTTCAGGCATATGGGAATGTTGTGCAGACATTTTGTTGGTTTCAGACAATTGAAAGCAGTGCTACAGTCCAAATTTTGCCAATAGAAAGGAGTTTAGGGAAGACGACAGAGGAGGAATATGATGTTGCCCCAACCCCAGGTACTACCTTTACACCCGTATCCACTTTTGGACAAAATTGGGATCTAGAGTTCATGAAGAGCGCGACTGAATTTAAAAAGGTCCGTGCGTATTCTTGGTACCTCGAGGATGAGAGCAAGCCACCCAAAAAATGGCCAGAAGGAAGCACCATATGTGCAGGTGTGCTCATGTGCGTTAGAAGGCGAGTTTGTGCTTCTAATTTCCTAAACATTCCTATTACAAACAGAAAACAGCTATGGTTGGTGATAATAATTATTGGTGAACATTGTTATTGGTAAACCTGCATGCTGTCGATCTGCCTCTTCTTCCTGTTGCAACTATTGATGGCCATTATTATTGCAATTTTATCCTAATTTATGTTCAGCTATTACCAGGTTCTTTGATTGAATCCTAATTCAAACTTCTAACATACGCAATACTTTTTGTGCAATTATAAGATGATGCATACTCTGACAGTGCTTTGGCCACATAAAAGGTAAATCCATCATTGTGGAGATGTCAAAGTTGTCACAAAAACAAGCATCTGAACTTTCTTTTTGGAATGAAACAAAGATGCAGACTAACCGTATCATGTTTTTTTGACATCAACCAATATCATGGGTTGGTTCAGGACTTCAGGTATATATCACCAGTATAACAATCAATTAACCATAGCAATTGTTACTTTTTTTATCTACTCTCAAATGCTTCTCTATTTTAAATACGTATTAAATGTTGTCACAATCACCCTATTTCCGCCGCACTGAGGGCTATGGCAGGAAGGAGCCCACCGTCGGCATCGCCCATGGCCGAGAAGACCGAGGACGCCGTGGACCCAGCGCCCTCAAGTACGATGGTGTTCTTTCTGTTAAGACTTATGGTGATGACTGAGGAGTTTTGAGATTAATCTTGATCTTCATATGACCGTGACCGGGAGGCGAACCCGGTTGCGCTTAGAGACAATTGATTAATGGAGATCCTCCGGCCACCGAGCTCGAAAAGGAAACCCAGGCAAGAAATCCACACTTTTCCATACCGCTTGCCGTTTAGGCCGAACAACTTCGTGAACTTCAACCCCATCATGTTGTAAGTACTAATAGTTTACAAATTAACTAAGTTTTTAGATTGGATATTCTTCCACATCTATGCATATTTTTTCTTACTGCGGTATATATCTAACACTAGAAAATGAGTTGTTGAAATATTTTTTTACTAATAATCATTGGTCTATAGGACAAGGACTCGGCGGATGATTCCTCATTGACTTTCTACCAGCTGCGCCATGACTGCGTCCACAGCATCCCGACACCATGTTCAAGACCAAGTTCTAACCCACATATCCAATCTCCCTCCATGGATCTTGCCTCTCATTGACCAAGATCAACAATTACACTCAATTTCAGATTTACAAAAGAGATGGACCTAGAGCAAACAACCTGTGAGGCTTGGTTCGTGTACATCAACAACGTTGTATGATGGTGAAGTTTCTTCACTTCCCCTGACCAGACGCTGCATGCTCTGCTCACTGAAGGTGCCCGCTGTTTGTGTTTGGATGTTGTTGCTGCCGTATGTCAAGGTATGTAGCAGCAGCTTTTGTTTTCCGTTTCACACTAGCGAATGTCAGAATTTATCATGTGGGCAATTTTTTTTACTGTAGTATGAGTACAAGGTTCAAAGAAGTTCAGTCGTTTAGTATCTCACAGATTGTCTAGGCTTTAAATTTAGGAGATGACTTGGAATCTCAACATAGAAAATTATTTAGTCTAATGCAGATTACATATTAAACGCCTTTTCGAAGCAAGTATGGAAGAACATGTGGTGAGCTCTCCATGAGAAAATTTAATATAACAGTTTCTTTGACTTGAAGGAATATTTGCAGATTTTTATCTATCGAAAGTTTGAGGGTATCATCTTTGCGAAATTGATGCTCTTGACGTCTATTAGTAATGGACACTTCTATCATTCTATATATCATTTTATGCACTTAACTGAGAAGGCTTTCTAATAGTTGAGGAGGCGCTCATGATTCTGAGCTTGGCTCTTCCTGACTAGCTCGTCACCAGGCTCACAACTGCGGAATCATAGGTGCGAAATGCTTCAAGGTGTCCGCCAAAGCCCATGTCATTGAGCAGAAAGTTGCCTCGCTCAACCAAATTGCACCTGTCATTGATGCACGGCGAGGGCACTCGGAATCTGGTGTTTCTCCGTTGCGAAGCATGCGATGTTGAGAGAAAAGAGGGAGACTGCACCGGAGGAAAGCGAAGCATGGTAGCAGGTATGAAGATGAGAGCATGATGTTCTCTTTTAGCAAAGGATCCATGTTTCTATTTTTTTTCATCCCGTTGCAACGCACGGGGACCTTTGATTTGATTTAGTATTATCTTATACTGTAGATAGGGAAATATGGACACTAAATATCCATTTCTTAGTAGTCAACCTGGTACATTAGGCTGTATATAGTACATGGCAGAGTTCTTCCAGCTACTAATTCAGGTAATCTGATTCATATCTTAGGCACTTTTCTTTAGGCATAGTTAACTAACAGCAAGGACATTGCCATATATGAAGTATGAACAGGTACAGTAATGATTTCACATATGCACTTTCCCTACAACCTATGTCGAGGGTACCTACTGTAATGATTTTGCATATGAACTTGCTAAAAATAGTACTGCTACCTTGAGTTTGTCAAAGAATAATGCCACTAAATTGTCAGCCATTTAGGATCTGTCATCTTTTTCCCCACTAGGGCGCTTCCTTAAAATTTATTACTTTAGAGACATGGGGATCCTCAAGTTAACACACTTGATTCTTACTGCTGCCTATGCATCCCTGAACTTCAGTTAAATTTATGATTATCTCGATATTTCCTATACTTTATCAAGTGTAGGGTTCTTAAAATAAGGACAGACATTTGTTTCACCTTTTGTAGTTCATCATAATAGCATATGATTTTAGAAAATGGCAAATTGCCAAGTACAATTCTGAAGCGGAGAGTTACTTATGTATTTTTTTATTCATAAATGACATGATCAAGGAGTCAGGTGTGAAAATGCTTTATAAATCAGGTGAGCCAACATGCTGAAATTTTGTGGCAATTAGTGTGGGAAAGAACTATGTACTCTTGTTTAAAGTAGACTTCATCGCCTTATTGTTAGAGTCAGCTTCACCCCTCCCATTGTTATATTCTTGACATGAATATTAGCCCCCCCCATTTATATTGTTGAAAATGACAATCGCTTGATCTTTGAATCATGCAGCTGCCTATCTATAAATCATAATTGTGACCAAATAAAACGTACTGATATATCCAAATCTAGGTCGAAGCTATGCTATAGACTAGGTGGTAATAATGGCCATCATTTATATGTTTGGAAACTACTAATAATCCACTTGATCATCTCAAGTAACAAACCACTGACTAATTAGCCATGCATCAAGAAAAGCAGAAGTTGTTCATCTCAATAAAAATAATCCAAATTACCATATTTGTTTATTAAAAAATGGTTATATACTAGCCCCAAGCCATTTCCAACAAAGCAAATATCATTGCATTTTTTTCTATTGGTACTTTGGATAAGTGTGGGTGGACTTGATAATTGACACGAGGAAACTGCTAAAAGCAAGGAATCTAATCAACAACAAGGATCTTCTAATGGTTTCCTTCTGGTTTATGTGGTGGGAGTGTTGAAATATTTTCATGAGGAAAAAAATATGATCCCCTTGCTCACTCATCGATGAGCATGAGGACGGTACGTAGTTGCAAACTCCATTGCTCTGCAGGATCGTGCACCGACGCCAAGTTCATAAATGGACTTTATCTACGTTCGGCAGTGTGTAGCTCAACAAGAACACTTCGTGTCACACTGATGGAGGCAACGGGGCCTATGGGCTATTCTTCGTGACTCATTTGGGGGCTTCATTGCGAAAAGTGCCTGCAACTACCGGGCTTCACTGCTCTAGATATTTGAATACATACACACATTCTTAAGGCCCGGTAAAAACCTGAAAAAATACGTTGTATTTAGATATAAAAAAGATATAATTCTGACAGGAATGACTCCCCTTTTATCCTATATACTATCAGAAATTTGTTTTTTTCTACAGCCAAAAACAAAACGAGATAACTACCACAATTGCCACGGGTATTTGGGATGTGTATATGTATCTCTGGAAAAAAATTCACATTTTTCTGAAACTTCAAAACACAAATTTCAAAATGTTTAAATATAGAGAGCACTGGAGCTCGGGTGTTGCAACACGTTGATTCATGCAGGTACAAGTGGTCAAGATTGGACATTCCACCGATTGAAGCTGAAGCATTAATGATGGGCCTGAAGTTAGCAGAAAATTGGACGAGTGTTGCTATACACACGATGATGTGCAACCGATTTGTGCACGATCGCACTGATCCAGCCATGCATGCGTTGGAGAAAGTGGAGACCAACGGCTAGATCAACCATCGTCCGATGTTCGGCTGTTGTTTATCGTCTGGATAGTAGTTCCGAAATTGGACATCCACTCCCATGCGGTGGAGAGATTCAATAAAAATTATTCAAGGCGTGAAGAACCAGTCGGAGTACCGCACTTTACGGGGAGTTGTCACTTATGATTGCCGGAATTTGATGGCAAGCTTTGGAAGGGCGAGGATGATGCACCGGGGGCGAGAAGCAGATTCACATGAACACTTGGTCGATTTTGTTTTATTGACAGGACTGAGAGGTCAAGGGGAACCACCCTCTTATTTCCTGGTTCCAGTTCTTGTAAAGGATATGATAATCATTTAAACAAAGCTGTCAAACTTAAAGAAAAATAATCTTCCACTACTGAAAAACATTAAGGATTTGCACATTTGTGCTTGATCATGAAGTGAAATGGACCACAAAGGGACATTTTAACTTGTTTTATTGAGAGGGCATGAGAAGTCTGAAAGGATCATCTTCCTTGGCCCGTGATAATACAAAAGGTGTCTTTATATATATGTTTGTTTTCACAGAGTATGAGAGAGATGGAGATGAATTATGTCGACATAAAAAAGAATAGCTTGAAGACCCTTGGATTTTTTATGGTAGCACACGGGCACCTTCCAAAGACAAGGTTCTTCAGGCGATGTTTTATGGCATTGCACGTGCACCTAACATACTAAATCCAGCTTTGACCTTATCATTTGTTTGATTCATTTATATACATGCATTGTAGCCCGTAGCAACGCACAGACGTTTTACTAGTATTACTATACGTTAGGCTTGTCCCTAAAATTCAACACGCGTCTTGTTATATCCTGAAAATTCAGATATCGTGCTCCCAAAACTGGCGCCTTCACAACCCGTGCCTTGCTATCCCGAAATTACAACGCGCGCGAAAACTCCCTCCAGCTGCCAAATCCCGATACGTGAAATCCCCCTTCTAACCCTGAGCTGAAAGGGCCGCTAGTTCAAATCGGTGGGGGGTACTTTTGTAACACACCCTACATTTTGGAGAAGCGCGTTCCTAAGTCATGCTTCACCCCCTCCCATCGCCCCTTTTTCGCCATTCAAAATCCCAGGCCGCCATAACCTCTCCGCTCTAGCCGTGAAACCCCACCCTCCTCCGTCCGCACGTCACCGCTGCCCAGCCGGAGCCTCTTCCCCAGCGACATCGTCCAGCGCAACAGCTTGACGCCCCTCGTCCACCTCCCCGGATGAGGATCCGTCGTCCATCTCGCCGTCCCGCCGGTTCAGCCACCCCGTCCTCCACCTCCAAGGAGCTGCTCCGACGATCGCCTCGTCTATCGCGGCTGCTCCATCCCTGCAGCGCCGCCTTAACCTGCTCCACCGGAACCGCAACATCCTCACCGACTCCTCGGACGAAGCCGAGGCCTACTCGGCGCCACCAAAGAGGTTGTACACTCATCGCATCGCACCTTCTCCTTAACTCGACCTCCCGGCGCCGACGGTGCTCCATCCCGCACCCCCATGGAGCGGCTACCTTGAAGCCGGCGCCGCGGGCGACATCTCCACGGCGGCTCTCCCCCAGTGCGAGGCCCCTTCGGCGGCGGCGTCCATACCAACTGGATCTTCTGCTGCTGCTCCGGCTCTCGCTTGATCGCTTGCTCGCCCAGCTGCTACTGCTGCTCTCCCCCTCGCTCGTGCTGCCGCTCTGCTCCGATTAAGCCACACTTCAGTCAACTGAATCGACTTTTGGGTCAGTCGATTTTCAGGGGTTGGCGGGGCTCGCCCGAGTTAAGGAAGAACCACCCGCAGTGGGGACGGGGGGTCGCCGGAGAGGTACCCCACTATCTATCTTAGGGTTCAGGGTGGGGGGGGGGGGCAGGGGCCTAGAGGGCTGGCCGAGGCGGCGGTGGCGAGTTGTTTTGGGGCGGCGAGACGGCGCTGGGGCCGGCGGTTCGGCCGGTGGTGGCTGGCGGCTCAGGGGGGTGCAGGTTGAAGATGAACTACATGCCCTCCCTAAACTACATGTCAAGTGCCTCTCTTCTACCATTGCATTCAGTTTCGACAGTAGCATTCAGATTCCACAGTAAATTTCAGTTTCGACTGTTAAGTTCAGAGTCAACAGTTTTTACCTCATCTGTTGTAGTCAGGTGGTTTTTGGTGATGTTAATTTTACATCCATTTTACATCATCTATTGGAGATGCTATTAGAATCCCACTTGAGATTGACGATGTCTGTCTTGTGCTGCTTCAGCCTTGACGTTTTACGGCTCACCGGAGCTTCTCCAACGACAGAATGATCCGTCACAACAGAGCAGTGCCCTGGACGCTGTCTACAGATTCCTCAGATCTTCCTCCACACCTCCGACAGCCACCTCTGCCTCAACTGCTTCAGCGACCAACCCAATGATGCTGAGGTCGACACGGCTATGGCAAAGAGGTTGTACACTTGTTGCATCACTTATTACTATACATTCACGTCGATCCATTAGGGCTATTTTGGTTCAACGGAAAAACATCGATCCACTGGTTGTTACCATCACTCTAAATTTCTGCATGCTCTCCTTACATAATCTCACCATATTTTTTTCGTATGCATGTCAGATATTGTACACAGTCATGCTGAACATGTAAAGAAAAAGAGAAGAGTTTTGCGCAGCAATACAATGTCATGCAGACATCACTCCATGGTGGGTTCAATGGCAAACCCTCCCCACCCCTCTCCAGATTGTAATCCAGAGGAAGATATCTGTTCTGAGGCGGATTCGGACGCCGCTGACCACTCCTATTTACCCCCCAAGGTGTTTGCTCTACCTTGGCATGATGATGTTAATCATATCATGCATATATTGCATTGCAGTGCCTACTTTTGACATCATATATGTCATCTGCTTAGTTTAGACATGTTCTGTAATGCCACCTGTTTAGTTTCTATATCATATATGGGAATTATGCAGTCTCATGTTTTTTAGCCAGCCATAATATATGTGAAATGTGCAATGCCATCCTGTTTAACCAGGCATCATATATTTGAATGATATCTTGCCCATCCTTTTCTTCATTACATTTCCATTTGTCGATAATGTTTGTACATTAAACTACTCTTCCTGTGAATCAGCCATTTGAGTGGGAGATGGAAAAATCTGGAGTGAAAACAAGGCCTTCAGAGCAGACAGTGCTACCTGTCGAAGCAGATCTCTTGTTGGGTCCCGATAGCTCCTCAGAGATGGATTCAGAGACAGACGACCAGTCCTATTCCCCCACTGAGGTGTATGCTCTAACTTGGCACGGTTATACTGCTCATATCATGCATATGGTGTCTTGCATTGCATAGTTTAGACATCATATACACAATATTCAACACCATGTTCTTAGTTCAGACATCATATCGAATGCCCTCTGTTTAGCATATAAATCACATATGTGAATTAAATGATGCGATCCTGATTACTTATATAACATGTAGGTGAATTATGTCATGTGATCCTGTTTAGTTATTCATCATATCTTTGAATTATGTTATGCTATGCTATCCGGTTTAGATAGACATCATATATGTGAAATTATGTCATGCTATCCGTTTTAGTTAAACAATATACATGTCAACTATTTCATGCCCTCTTTTTTCCACACTATCTATTGCATCTGTCTCTCATACAATGTCTGTACATTCAACTATGTTTCCTGTTTATCAGCCATTTGAATTGGAGCGGGTGATGCCAGTATCTAGCGGACTAAAAACACGGTCTTCAAATAAAACAGTGCTACCTCTTTGTGGAGATAGCACCCCGGTTGTACATGCACAAGAACCAGCCCTACCACACATAACCCAAACTCTCGCAGATTGTACCCCTACTACGATGGACAGAGAACCGGCTTCACCCAATCTAACCCCAGCCCCAGCCAATAGTAACCCAGTTCCTGTTGACACAACACCATCTCCACCACAGAGCTCCCAAACAAGAGCAGTTAGTAAGGCAGCTCCAGTGCCCAAAGGGCCTGTACTATCACGGCGAACCCCAACTCCACCAGTTAGTACGCTTATTCCTGTGGAGGAAGCACAACCAACTAGTCATAGTTTAGCATCTACCGCATTTGATGTTGTTAAATCGTATGTGCGTATCTTCCCATCTTGGAAATATTATACTGAAGATGAAGGAAAATGCCAGTTGCAGGTGTTTGTCCAGGAGTTATGTGTAAGTAATGTTATTCATGGCAATTACTTTGCTTTGTCCCATACATCCTACCTCCATGATGGTTATAATACATCAAATTTTTCCCATTTTTCTCTATAGAGAAGGACCGATTTGGAAACTCAGGATGAGGTAACCTGTGCTAATACCTATGCTACCTTCAAGAATGCTTGGTGGCAGTATCAGAATTACCTGAAGAAAACATACTTCACCGGCAAAGAAACTCATCAAATTCCCTTACGTTCTCTTGAGACACATTTACTGGACGATGACTGGGAACGCCTTGTTCTGTACTGGTCCCGAACCAAGAATGTGGTAAGGTCTATGAGCTCATTTTCTATTTTTAAGTATTATATTATTGCGTCTTACTGTACTTTGTTCATGTAGAACAAGTGCCTAAACCTGAAGAACAACTATTCTAATTTAAGATTCCATTGCTACCATAGGACATAGATATATGTTTGTTTGATGCTTTTATTATGTACTAGTACTTGGCAATAGAAGACTTGGTAGTTTAATCCTGTCCACCTTACTAATGAACTGGTTCACCGAAATGAGTTTCATATACTAGTACATGCTAAACTTGTTATGTGTCTGCTTGTTTCTTCTTTTAGAATGCTGAGAGAATATTGGGGAAGAGTGCCTTATTAAGCAAAGGTAAAGGAAGTAATGCAGATAAGGTTCAGGATAGTGACACATCCTGTCTTGGTTTAGTGTTGGAGTTACTGGCCACTACCGCTTGCACAAGCTATTCAAACTCACTGTCTGAATCAGTTCGGTTTCTTGAGTCTCAACTACAAGCTGAAAGACATCGATCAGCTGTGCTGCGACAAGAAGCGGAAGGACTGCGGAAGTCCCTGGAGCATTCCGATGCATACTTTCTGGTGCAACAGCAAGCGTTGGAGGATTTTAGCGCCAAACAGGACAAAGCTAATCAGCTTGCTAAGCTTAAACCAGCATGGTGGATACCCAGGATAACGTTTCTTGAGCTCTTCTGAAGTTGTTTCAGTTATGCTCTTGTTTTGCTGCCGCGTTTATTTGCACTGGTGGCCAATTTTGACGGCCAGTGTATAAGATATGCTGCTTTGTTCCCTATATTTGCACTGGTGGCGAACTTTGATGCCCAGTGGATGTAATATGTGTAATAGCCGTGATAGCCTAGCGTTAGTTGCTTGCTTATTTATTTCCTTGTTGTCTTGTTTATTTGTTTGCTTGTAGTCATTGCAGTTCTTTTTCCGCGGTTAACTAGTGGCTGCAATAACCTATTTTTTAAAACTAGGCCATAATAACCATGGGATAATATTTACTGTAGTGACACTGGGCCTCCTACGGGCCGTAGAAACAGTGGGCCTTCTACGGGCCGTAGAAATAGTAGGCCTTCTACGGGCCATAGAAATAATGGGCCTTCTACGGGTCGTATCATCAATGGGCCTTATACGGGCCGTATGATCGATTGGACAAACATGGGCCAATAACAGGCCGCGTTATGGCCGTAAACGGGCTAGAGTTGGAATCATCCGTTCATGGGCCGATCGTAATGGGCCATCGTTAATAGGCCGTATTTGATGATGCTATGAAAACGGCCCAACGTATTAACGGACCACAAATGGTCTGACTGTAACCACGGGCTGAATTTGGCCCATAAGCAGAAAATGACAGTAACGGGCCGTAAGTAAACGAATGCTGGAAATGAGCCCAAGAATAAATGGGCTCTGAGAAGGCCAAAAGGTAACATGGGCTGGAAATGGCCGAACGGAATAACGGGCCGTTAATGGGTATAAAGTGATACACTGTTCATTACGGGCCAGTTTCACCACGGGCCGTTAATGGGTGTAAAGTGATACACTGTTCATTACGGGCCAGTTTCACCACGGGCCGTTAATAGGCCAAGATTTACATAGGGCCTCATATGGGCCGAAAGACGTCATGGGCCATACATGGGCCAGAAGTGAAAATAGGCTAGAATCATATTGGATGGCCTAGATGACGCTACAGGGCCTAATTCGGATAGGGCGTAACGGGCCTTGGGTTAGCGGGCTATAAATGGGCTATATGCGAACATGCCGTTAACAGGCTTTCCATGGGCCGGCCCGCCACCTTTTGACCAAGGCAAACAGGCCGGCCTTTTCACAGGAATAGGCCTCTGTTGGGCCGTGCCACGTGTCGTCTTATCATAGGCGCCTATCTGACCCACTGACGAGCTGACACGTGTTTCGTCCGGCCAATAAGAATTTTACACGTGGAAATTTCCCATTGGTCGGGGCTGTTAATGGGTTACCGGATCCAAAACCCGACCCGATAGCTTAACGGCGTTCCGTTACGGTGGATGCCACGTGTCGGTCACCCTTGACAAAAGCACTTCTGTGACGCGCGATTTATCGTCATGGAAGTGGACACTTCCGTGATGATAATTTTGGTAATGTCATGGAACACTTCTACGACAACACAGGTATGACTATCTTGATTCTGTCATCAATTTGTCACGGATGTACATGCATGACAAAAAAAGCGACCTACTGTGACAAACACGTATCATCATGGAAGTGTATTTTTTTTGTAGTGCTGGTGGGTCCCAGCAGTCAGGGGCAAACATTTTTTTCACGAAATACGGTGGCCCGTCCGGTGGGTCCCCGCTGTCAGGTGGAGGAATAATTATTTTGCACGTAATAAGGAGGCACTTCCTTGCTGCGGCCGTGGACCCTGCTGTCAGCCTCTCCACGTATAGTCCACGTCCGATGGAAGCCATCCCTTGACCACGTTGACCACGCCGCGCCGAGAGCACTAGGGCGGTGGATAACGGCAAGGCCTAGGAAGTTGACGACGCGGCAGTGGATGCCCACGCGTAGAGGAGTACGAGGGTTCACTGGTTCGCTGTGGTGTGAGGCTGCCGTCGCCGCAGAATAACAGGGGGTGGGTGAGTAGAGGGATGGCCTGACCAGCGGTGGAGTAGTAGGGGGCGGTGAGGCCTCTGCCGCATCGCAGCCGACCATGGGAGGCAGGAGCACGAGGCACGACCGACGCTGGTTTGGGCGGCTGGAGCAAGAAGACGAGAGGTTGAAGAAGAACTACGGCCATTGGATGGACATCGTACAGTCACTGGAGCTAGAATCGTGCATATTGACTAAGTTCACAATGCCCTCCGTCCCCGTCAACTTAGTAGGCCCACAAGTCAGCCTGCCACTATACTGGGTCCCAGCTAACAGGGGGAGTATTCTTTTTTGTGCGTAATAAGGAGGCACTTCCTTGCGTGCGAAGATATAGCTGGTGGGTCTGAGCTGTCAATGGCGGTAACGTTTTTTTCGGAAAATACAGAGGCCCTTTCGGTGGTCCCTGATGTGAGGTGGAGGAATCATTATTTTGCGCGTAATAAGGAGGCATTTCCTTGCGTGCGGCCGTGGACCCAGCTGTCGGCCTCTCCATGTACAGTCCACTTCAGATGCATGTCGGTTGTTGACCATGTTGACCAGGCCGCGCCGAGAGCACCAGGGCGGTGGACGACGGCGAGGCCTAGGAAGGGAACGACACGGAGGCAGGGAAGACTCGGCAGTTGTTTCCCACGCGGAGGGGAGTACGACTGTACGAGGGTTTACTGGTTCGTCTGCCATTGCCGGAGAATAACAGTAGGTGTGGGTGAGTAGAGGGATGGCTAGGCCAGCGATGGGAGTACGGTGGGGCGGTGAGGCCTGCGCGGCAACACAGCTGGCTGCGGGGAGGAGGGAGCAGGCAGTCCCGCCGGCGCTTGTTTGAGCGGCTGGAGCAGGAAGAGCAGAGATTGAAGAAGCACGACGGCCATTCGATGGACATCCAACAGTCACTGCTTGTGCGTCAACCTTTTTTTAGGAAAGCCTCAAATCTGTGAAAAACAGCATACAACCCATCTGCCATTATTTATAATAATTTACAGCCCATTTGCTAATTCTTAAGGTTTTTTTAGAGCCCATATTCTTTTTGTTAGTATTACAGCCCATATTGTGGCCACGGTTAAAAAATTATACGAAATTTTGCATATTTCGGTGCGGTCCGAACTATTTTTAATCCCGAAATTTTGACTCACATTGAAACTGATTTTAAAAATAAATGTATATCAATATAAAATCCAATAAATTCTCCATGCATAAAAATTAATGTAATTTAAAATCTTGAAATGAAAAAAGATATTTGAAACTAATTGCCGGTTTGATGTGTTTTAAAAATGTACAACCCATTTATCATTACTGATAGGCCATTTTCTCGGCCAGTCGAATGAAGCTCTCCTTGTCTTGAAAGATTTACAGCCCAACAGGCCTGACAAAGCGACTTACTTGGCAAATCACAAAAAAAACTGGGCCGTGGCCGTGGACCCATCTGTCAGCCTCTCCACGTACAGTACTCTTCCGATGGAAGTCGGTCGTTGATCACATTGACCACGCCGCGCCGAGAGCACCAAGGCAGTGGACGACGGCGAGGCCTAGGAAGGGGACGACGCGGAGCCGGGGAAGATGCGACAGTGGATGCCCACACGGAGAGGAGTACGAGGATTCACTGGTTCGGCTGCGGCGTGAGGCTACCGTCACCGCAGAATAACAGGAGGTGTGGGTGAGTAGAGGGATACCCTGGGCCAGCGGTGGGAGTAGTAGGGGGCGGTGAGGCCTCCGCGGCATCACATCCGGCCACAAGAGGCAGGAGCACGCGGCACGACCGACACTGCTTTGGGCGGCTGGAGCAAGAAGACGCAGAATAATTGTTTACATCCAACGCCTTCTTAGGCTTCGACCTACTGGTCCACATGTCAACCAGTTCATTTGTTTTTTAGTCCATTTGGTGGGCTGGGTGAAACAATGATGTAGCATCTATGCAGCCCGTTTAAATCTCATTTGCATTTTTCTCGAAATCCGCAGACTTGCTGGGCTGGGTGAAAATATCATGTTAGGCTAGACGGAGAAATGTTATAAAAACATAAACACATGATTGCACATCAGTAAAATCTTTGCAAGCTTATGTATGCAATCACTAGGAGTTAACTTGCCAAATTATATATAAACAATTATTATTATTATTTTGTAAGAACTTTCAACTTACGAAATAAAATATCATTTTAATTTGATGAGTTAATAGTACGTGGGGTATTATTTTTTTAGGCTAGACGTGGGACAGTTGAGTTGGTTCGAGGGGAAATTATTGGGAGAAAACTCAGTTTACATCGAAAAACAAAGTGGGAGAAAATTCAGAGATCTGTTGGGTCCACCTGAGGAGGGGAATATGTTGGGAGGAAGGAGAATCAAAGCACGGCAGCCGAGTGAACTAGGTTTTTTTACGGACAAGTGAACTAGTTTACATACATAAGCAAATAGCCACTAAAAAAGCAATCAAGTTAATGGGTTCTTAAAAGAAATATTTCGTACAAAACAAATAATTACGACACATAGGCTAATGCATGAAACACTCAGATGATAAAGGTGCTTATAAATAGATAAAGTACAACATCTAGACCTTCCTGGCACGCTTGATCATGACGCTGCATCTGTCCGTGTACTCGTCGGTTACGGGAAGCAAACACGCCCTCATGTCCAAGATCTGCCTATACATGTCGTAGCATGCGTATGCGTCCTTGGCCGCGTAGGTTATGTAGGCTAGATTCAGAGGTACCTCCCACGTGTTCAGGTCGTCTTCTTTCATGTTGGCATATCAGGGTCGATGATGGTCTCAGCGAGGTCAACCACAGAGTCCTTCTCCTGCCCGTTGCTGATGATCTTGTATTGCTTCTGGACGTCGACAAGCTTGTTGCACCAGATGGCCGAATAGTCGCGTTCTTCCTTCTCTCCACCATAGCGAAGGTGCAGTCGGCGCTGCCGATGAAACGCGCGAATGCTCCAGAACCTGGTGTAGCCATAGGACTGAGGCGAGGCAGAGCTTCACCGAGTCCGTATCGTTGGTGTACATCACATTCAACTTGGTGCAGCCATAGGACTGAACGGCGAACTCAAAGGGGAACTCCTTGATGAAGTCCATATCTAGCAGGCTCACCCCTCGGATCGCCATTGGAGTCTCTTCGAGTGAACGAGTGTGTAGGCGGCGGCAGCAGTTCGTTTTTCAGCTCTTGGGGAACTGGATTGAACAGTAAGCTGAGTGTGTACAGGCGACAACAGTTACTACCCCTCCCTCGTCTGCTGCACGCCCGGCAGAAGATGCACCCTCGGCCACACGTCGGTTCACGATCAGGTCTGTATTGGTACTGTAATAACAGGAGTTAGTGGTCACTTTACTTAAATTTAATTAGCTTTAATAGAAATTTATACTTAAAACAAGCAATGCATTCGCTTGTTCTATCAGTGCCATAGGATCAACATGCACAACAATTAGAATTATTATTCTCAGGACGCACACGATCAGCACATTTGTCGCACTTTCACAAAGATAATACTACCAAGTTTGAACTGTTTGTTATGGTTGTTGTCCTCTGCATGATCATGCCGTGTTTCCCAGCTTGCAAGATTCAGAACCAACAAATAAGATCCAAATAATAAGTACAACAAAGATGCCTACACATCTCATTGATTCCCAGCTTGCAAGATTCAGAACCAACAAATAAGATCCAAATAATAAGTATAACAAAGATGCCTACACATCTCATTGATTCCCAGCTTGCAAGATTCAGAACCAACAAATAAGATTCAAATAATAAGTACAACAAAGATGCCTACACATCTCACTGATTCCAGCTTGCAAGATTCAGAACCAACCCATTAGAGCCTTTTGATAAAGTGAATATCGGGATTAAATCCATCTTGGCTAGCCATGTCATACAATCGAAGAACTTGGCGAATGCTCTTGACCATCACAACATCTGTAGTTGAGTATTCCTGTTTGCACAGCATGTTTGCACAACACAAACAAGGAGACAGGAGAGCATGATTTCGCTTTAATAGCGGCCTCCTTGAACTCAACCTCCAACTCTACTTGGATGAGGTCTGCCTAGAGTTCCATGATTCAATTCATGCGCCTTTTTCTGCAGTTCACCTGAAATGAAGCAAAGATTGCATCATTCAGCTAGCAAGAAGTACTTGCTCTTGTGAGCTGGCAGGTTCTTCTTTAGTAGTTGCACTAAAATTTAGGAACATTAAGGTTGGCTGTCCGGCTCACGTAAGGTGCAACTATAATTTTCTTATCCTTATGTAGTTCCACTAAAATAAAGTGCCATTGTGGTGACACTGACGGCTCCATCTTGCAAAGGCTAATAAAATGTTGCACGAGATTACCAGCAGAACTTGACGGAGATTTTGGAAACTCTAATCACCATTTTGTGCAGTTCCACCAAAATTGAGAGATATTGCCCACGTGACATTTTAGTTGAACTGCACAAGACACTCATTCAAAAAAAAGTGTTTTGTGCAGTTCACCAAAAGGTCACAATAGCAACAAGGTGAAATGGATATCCCTATCTGCACACAAAGATAGAAAGTAAACAGTTGCCAGTCAATAAGAATATATGAAACATATACAAAATGAAAAGAAGCATCTTAATTATGTTCATGGCAATTACGCAAGGACAGTAGAAATTTTAAAACGTCAGCAATGCTTCATGTTACCAGAAGCATTACGATCAACAATGAGATTCCTCAAATATGGGATTACTTTAATGGTGGCATTGCTTGTTTACCAGACACAGTAAATCAATAGCAGCTAAAGAGTTGGTTTAAGGGCATGGGACCGTGGGGACACCAGGACACTCAGCAGCATAAAGGAGCAACTTACTTATCATACTGGGGAAAACAACATGAGTGCCATTTGTAACACAGTTTAATTGCATCTTATCACTAGAGGCATTAAATTAACAATAACACTGGTTAGACATGTCCCTAAGGTAACAGTGTGATCGCTTCATTTTACATGCGCCCTTACATTAACAACAACAAAAGGTTGGTATAAGGACATGCGATAGTGGACGCACCAGCACAATGTACCTACAAGGAGGCATAAAGTGGTGATGCCGAGTTTGTTCATGCTATGTGAGGGCAGGAAACCTAATCCTGGAGACCTTGTACTATGTGAGGGCAGCAAATCTAATCCTGGAGACCTTTTACTATGTGAGGGCAGCAAATCTAATCCTGGAGACCTTTTACTATGTGAGGGCAGCAAATCTAATCCTGGAGACCTTTTACTATGTGAGGGTAGCAAATCTAATCCTGAGACCTTTTACTATGCGAGGGCAGCAAATCTAATCCCGAGACCTTTTACTATGTGAGGGCAGCAAATCTAATCCTGGAGACCTTTTACTATGTGATGGGAGCAAATCTAATCCTGGACATACTCTGTTGACTTGTCCACCAGCCGCCACTTTCTATCCTTTTTTCAACCAATAATAGATCTGTTCCTTATCCAGTTTGTACTACATTTTCCCATTATTTCCCTTTTCAACCAAGAGACCGGTTGGGTATCCGGTCTCTACTACTTTCACCATATTATTTCCTCTTTGAATCAAGTCCTAGATTCATGCTACAACTTTCCCTCCTTTCTTCGTTGTTTGAACAAAGCCCTAGATTCGAATGCATGAAGTAGCTTTACCTCTAATAATACTAAAAATTTAGGTGTCTTTGGAAGAGCTGATGGGAGTAGAAAAAGATGCACATGCAGACACGTGGGGAGCTGGGGCAGTAGAGCAAGGCCGCTTTCGAAGAACTTATACCTGAGGGTCGCCGGGATGTCGGCGGCGGCATGTCGGATCTGTGGACAATACGGCAGGGAGGAAGAAGGGTCGGAGGACCTCCCGAGCCGGCGCTGTGTCGGAGAGAACGACACGAGCAGAGGATCGGGTCCCTCCGGCAGCTGTGGGTTTCCTCCCTCGACGGCGATGACCGCATGAATGATGCCGGCGGTCGCCAGCATCGTCTGGAAACGCTGCGCGGTGTGGGGCCGCAGGCCGGCGCCTTGGATGATTTGGCACAGCCGACTGCCGCTCGCGTCCATCGCCTCCATAGGTGCTTGTGGCTTCTGGTCACTTGGTCTTGGATTGGAGTGAGCAGTGTTGCGCAGAGACTTGGGAGTAGATGGATTGGAGTGGTGGGGCTATACTAGCAAGTAGTTGTATGTACTAGTACAATAGTGGGCTCACATAGCAATTTTGTCTCATGCAGGAGCCTAGCTATATGCGTGCTCCAATGTTCGCAACTGCAACGTCCAGTTTGCGCTTGGCTCTTCGCCTTTTCGAGAAGACGAACAATGATGTTACTACTACTGCTTCTACAGTGTTGAATCCAATGCTGCATGTCCGTCCACTGTGAGCGGGACGGATAGCTTGTTGTAGAAGTACTACTAAGCAAAAGCATGTCCTCGTTTGCAAGCAACCACACGCATGGGTGAGGGAGAAGGCGTGTAGTAAAATCAAGCTTCTCCTTGTTGTATGAGTTGACGCGACACGTCATAGCACTGGCCCCACATGCTTGCCTCTAAACTTGGCTGAAAGACCCACAGTGTACAATATATTTGCTACAACCTCTAACATTTACCCACCACAAATTAAAATATATGTGGCCGTATGCATCGTTCTGATGCAGAGGCCGGGAGTCCCCCCTTTTCAAAAAAAGCAAATTAAAATATATATTCCTGTCTTGACCAGATGAGCGTGCAAACTACAATCACCAGGGTGTCAGGTAGGGCCAGAAGACTATTTTAATTTTTTTAAAAAACTTCAAGACGGCCACATAGCATGGAGCTGACCCCAACGATTTTGAGCTTACAGGCATAGTACACTCTATCCTAGACTACTCTACACATGAAACTGCCACACGAGCGTCCGGACTGCGCTTGGCTCTTCGCCTCTTCGGGAAGTCGAACAATGATGGAGTACTACTGCACTGGAGGAGTATGATAACCCACAAGTATAGGGGATCGCAACAGCTTTCGAGGGTAGAGTATTCAACCCAAATTTATTGATTCGACACAAGGGGAGCCAAAGAATATTCTCAAGTATTAGCAGATAAGTTGTCAATTCAACCACATCTAGAAACTTAGTATCTGCAGCAAAGTAATATGATAGTGATGGTAACGGTAACAAAAGAGTAACGAAAGAAAAGTAATGTTTTTGATATTTTGTAGTGATTGTAACAATAGCAACGGGAAAGTAAATAAGCGTAAACCAGTATATGGAAAGCTCGTAGGCATCGGATCAATGATGGATAATTATGCCGGATGTGGTTCATCATGTAACAATCATAACATAGGGTGACACAGAACTAGCTCCAATTCATCAATGTAATGTAGGCATGTATTCCGAATATAGCCATACATGCTTATGGAAAAGAACTTGCATGACATCTTTTGTCCTACCCTCCTGTGGCAGCGGGGTCCTAATGGAAACTAAGGGATATTAAGGCCTCCTTTTAATAGAGAACCGAAACAAAGCATTAGCACATAGTGAATACATGAACTCCTCAAACTACGGTCATCACCGGTAAGTATCCCGATTATTGTCACTTCGGGGTTAATGGATCATAACACATAATAGGTGACTATAGACTTGCAAGATAGGATCAAGAACTCTCATATATTGATGAAAACATAATAGGTTCAGATCTGAAATCATGGCACTCGGGCCCTAGTGACCAGCATTAAGCATAGCAAAGTCACAGCAACATCAATCTCAGAACATAGTGGATACTAGGGATCAAACCCTAACAAAACTAACTCGATTACATGATAAATCTCATCAACCCATCACCGTCTAGCAAGCCTACGATGGAATTACTCACGCACGACGGTGAGCATCATGAAATTGGTGATGGAGGATGGTTGATGATGACGACGGCGATGAATCCCCCTCTCTGGAGCCCCGAACGGACTCCAGATCAGCCCTCCCAAGAGGTTTTAGGGCTTGGCGGTGGCTCCGTATCGTAAAACGCGATGAAATCTTCTCTCCTATTTTTTTATCCCCAAAAGCAGCTATATAGAGTTGGAGTTGGAGTCGGGAGGTCTCCAGGGGGCCCACGAGGTAGGGGGGCGCGCCCTAGGGGGGGGCCCACCCTCGTGGCAAGGGTGTGGGCCCCCTGGTCTTCATCTTTGGCGAGGATTTTTTATTATTTATTGTTAGATATTCCGTGGAGTTTCAGGTCATTCCGAGAACTTTTGTTTTCTGCACATAAAACAACATCATGGCAATTCTACTAAAAACAGCGTCGTCCGGGTTAGTTCCATTCAAATCATACAAGTTAGACTCCAAAACAAGGGCAAAAGTGTTTGGAAAAGTAGATATGACGGAGACGTATCAACTCCCCCAAGCTTAAACCCTTGCTTGTCCTCAAGCAATTCAGTTGACAAACCGAAAGAAATAAAGAAAAACTTTTACAAACTCTGTTTGCTCTTCTTGTTGTAAATATGTCAAGCTAGCATTCTAGTTTTCAGCAAAGATTATAACTAACCATATTTGCACTAATTCTCAGGTCTCATGATTACCCATATGAATAGCATAATCAACTAGCAAGCCATAATAATAAATCTCGGATGACAACACTTTCTCAAAACAATCATAATATGATATAACAAGATGGTATCTCGCTAGCCCTTTCTGAGACCGCGAAACATAAATGCAGAGCACCTTTAAAGATCAAGGACTGACTAGACATTGTAATTCATGGTAAAAGAGATCCAATCATAGTCACACCCAATATAAATTAACAGTAATGAATGCAAATGACAGCGGTGCTCTCCAACTGGTGCTTTTTAATAAGAGGGTGATGACTCAGCATAAAAGTAAATAGATAGGCCCTTCGCAGAGGGAGGCAGGGATTTGTAGAGGTGCCAGAGCTCGGTTTTGAAATAGAGATGAATAATATTTTGAGTGGTATACTTCCATTGTCAACATAACAACCAAGAGATGGCGATATCTTCCATGCTACACACATTATAGGCGGTTCCCAAACAGAATGGTAAAGTTTATACCCCCCCTCCACCAACAAACATCAATCCATGGCTTGCTCGAAACAACGAGTGCCTCCAACATACATCAGGTCCCAAGGGGAGTTTTGTTTTGCAATTATTTTTGATTTAGTTTGCATAAAGCATGGGACTGTGCATCCTGGTGACCAGCCATTTTCTTGTGAGTGTGGAGCGGAGTCCACTCCTCTTGAGAATAACCCGCCTAGCATGGAAGATAAAGGCAGCCCTAGTTGATACATGAGCTATTCGAGCATACAAAACAGGATGATTATTTGAAGGTTTAGAGTTTGGCACATACAAATTTATTTGGAACGGCAGGTAGATACCGCATATAGGAAGGTATAGTGGACTCATTTGGAATAACTTTGGGGTTTAAGGGATTGGATGCACAAGTAGTATTCCCGCTTAGTACAGGTGAAGGCTAGCAAAAGACTGGGAAGCGACCAACTAGAGAGCGACAACAGCCATGTACATGCATTAAAATTAATAAACATTGGATGCAAGCATGAGTAGGCTATAATCCACCATGAACATAAATATCGTGAAGGCTATGTTGATTTGTTTCAACTACATGCGTGAACATGTGCCAAGTCAAGTCACTTAAATCATTCAAAGGAGGATACCACCTCATCATACCACATCATAACCATTTTAATAGCATGTTGGCACGCAAGGTAAACCATTATAACTCATAGCTAATCAAGCATGGCACAAGCAACTATGATCTCTAATTGTCATTGCGAACATGTTTATTCATAACAGGCTGAATCAAGAACGATGAACTCATCATATTTACAAAAACAAAAGAGGTCGAGTTCATACCAGCTTTTCTCATCTCAGTCAGTCCATCATATATCATCATAATTGCCTTTCACTTGCACAACCGAATGATGTGAATAATAATAAGAGTGCACGTGCATTGGACTAAGCTGGAATCTGCGAGCATTCAATAAACAGGAGAAGACAAAGCAATGTGGGCTCTTGGTTAAATCAACAATAAAGCATATAAGAGCCACTTCAACAATTTAATTATGGTCTTCTCCTATCTACCCCCAAAGAAAGAAAAGAAATAAAACTATTTACAAGGGAAAGCTCCCAACAAGCAAAAGAAGAACATGAAATATTTTTGGGTTTTCTTTTTAATAACTACTACAAGCATGGAAAGTAAATTAATTAAAAGCTACAACTATTTTTTTGGTTTTTTCTTAAGGTTTATTAAACACACAAGAAGAAAGCATAAAAGGAAATAAACTAGCATGGATGATACAATGAAAAAGTATGAGCACCGACATCTAGCAATGAGTGTGTGTGAACATAAATGTAATGTCGGTGAGAAATACGCACTCCCCCAAGCTTAGGCTTTTAGCCTAAGGGACACAGCTGGCCTGGCTGATATCCATAATAATAGTTGTTGGGGTCGTACTGTGATGAGGAAGAAGAAGGCTCCGATTGCCACTGGCTGGCAATCATCTCCGGATCCTACTGATAGTTAGACTGTCGTGAAGGATCAAATTGTGGTTCTGGTTCTGGCTCCTCGGCTGGTGCAGGGTTCTGTAGGCGTGAATAGCCGTCAACGGAACAAGGTACGTGCCTACAGTCAAATCAAACAAAGGAGCAGGCAAGGTAATAGTCTCAGGATGATGTTTATTAAAGAACAATTGATATTTAAGCTCTCCTGCCCTATTCTTAATAATAAAATCATGTGCCACCATACTTTTATAATCTAGATAAACACGAGGCATCACTTTTTCTTCCTTCTCAGCATGCCTAATAGGTATGTTAAAATGTGCAGCTAGGCGTGTAGCATAGATGCCTCCAAAGATGAGGCCCTTTGTACGGTTCAGACTTAACCATTTAGCAATAATACCGCCCATACTAAAAGTGTTATCACTGTATAAACCGTGGAGCAGAATAATTATATTAGGGATACTAAGGTTTCCATAGTTTCCGCGTCCAATTAAGCAATGACTAGCAAATAATGCAAAGTAACGTAAACAGGAAAATGTATGCTAGTGATTCGTGCATCAGAAACCTTCATAGTTTCTCCTACAGTGATAGTTTCAATAAACCCCTCCACATCATCATGATGTGGTTCTTCTGTCTTGCCCCCAAAAGGGACTAAACAAATCCGACAGAAATCATAAAGTGACATCTCCTTATGCTCATCATATAAATGAAACTCCACCGTAGGTGGTGAGTTCCTAGAATGAAAATTAAATTTTTGCACAAAGGTATTTGTGAGTAAGAGATACTGATTGCATTGGTCGTGGAGGAAAGCGGTGAGGCCTGCATTATGAGCCAATTCATGAAAATCTTCATAAATCCCGGCTGCTCTCAAGAAATCCTCGGAAGGCCATTCACACTCCCGAACCTCTGCGGTGCACGGCAAATTATACTTAGGCTTCGATGCCTTTTCCTTCGAGCTTTGGCTCGATGAGCCCCTCAGTAATCTCCTCATCATTTTCTGAAAAATTCTGAAATTTTTAGTAACTTCAAAGTAAAAGTAAACCAAACTCAATAATATTGGTAGCAACCACTCCTACAAGTGCCTAGGGCCTATATCATGCATCAAAACTACTTTTGACCATATAAATTTGACATGCAAGCTCAAGAATAGGGTACCTAAGCAGCAAAAATTTGCAATGAATAAAGTACTAGAACAAAAACTAATTGGACCAATGGAGGTGTCACATACCAAGGAACAATCTCCCCAAGCAGTTTTGTGAGAGGTGCTTTGAGCAAGGAGATCGAAAATGGCAGCAAAGTGAGCTTGGACTCGGGTTTGAGTTGGTTTTTCGTGTTTGTGGGAGGAAGAAGAAGAGGATGGGTGCAAGAATAAGTGGAGGAGGGCCACCATGGGCCCACGAGGCAGGGGGCGCGCCCTAGTGGGGTGGGCGCACCCTCCACCCTCGTGGCAAGGTGGTTGGCCCCCCTGGTGTGTACTCTGTTCCATAAATCCTCAAATATTCTAGAAAAAATCATATTTAATTTCCAGGGCATTTGGATAACTTTTATTTTCGAGGTATTTTTATATTGCACGGATAATCAGATAATAGACAGAAAATTATTTATTTTTACTTTATTTCAACTAAATAACAGAAAGTATAGAGAGGGTACACAAGGTTGTGCTTCTAGTTTCATCCATCTCATGCTCGTCAAAAGGAATCCACTAACAAGGTTGATCAAGTCTTGTTAACAAACTCATTCCGATTAACATGAAATCGGAGAAATTTCGAATAACACTAGGTTACCTCAACGGGGATATGCACATCCCCAATAATAAGTATATCATATTTCTTCTTGACAGTAGGAAGAGGAAATTCAAAACCTCCAAATATAATCGATGGAATTTTTCCGATAGAATTGATACTATGAACTTGAGGTTGTTTCCTCGGAAAGTGTACCGTATGCTCATTACCATTAACATGAAAACTGACATTGCCTTTGTTGCAATCAATAACAGCCCCTGCAGTATTAAGAAAAGGTCTTCCAAGAATAATAGACATACTATCGTCCTCGGGAATATCAAGAATAACAAAGTCCGTTAAAATAGTAACATTTGCAACTACAACAGGCACATCCTCACAAATACCGACATGTATAGCAGTTGATTTATCAGCCATTTGCAAAGATATTTCAGTAGGTGTCAACTTATTCTAGTCAAGTCTACAATATAAAGAGAGAGGCATAACACTAACACCGGCTCCAAGATCACATAAATCAATTTTAACATAGTTTCTTTTAATGGAGCATGGTATAGTAGGTACTCATGGATCTCCAAGTTTCTTTGGTATTCCACCCTTAAAAGTATAATTAGCAAGCATGGTGGAAATTTCAGCTTCTGGTATCTTTCTTTTATTTGTAACAATATCTTTCATGTACTTAGCATAAGGGTTCATTTTGAGCATATCAGTCAATCGCATACGCAAAAAGATATGTCTAATCATTTCAGCAAAGCGCTCAAAATCCTCATCATCCTTTTTCTTGGATGGTTTGGGAGGAAAAGGCATGGGTGAGGGAGTCCTGGATTAGGGGTGTTCGGATAGCCGAACTATACCTTCAGCCGGACTCCTGGAGTATGAAGATACAAGATTGAAGACTTCGTCCCGTGTCCGGAAGGGACTTTCCTTGGCATGGAAGGCAAGCTTGGCGATACGGATATTCAGATCTCCTACCATTGTAACCGACTCTATGTAACCCTAACCCTATCCGATGTCTATATAAACCGGAGGGTTTTAGTCCGTAGGACAACATACACATCAACAATCATACCATAGGCTAGCTTCTAGGGTTTGGCCTCTCTGATCTCGTGGTAGATCTACTCTTGTACTACCCATATCATCAATATTAATCAAGCAGGACGTAGGGTTTTACCTCCATCGAGAGGGCCCGAACCTGGGTAAAACTTCGTGTCCCTTGCCTCCTGTTACCATCCGGCCTAGACGCACAGTTCGAGAGGGCCCGAACCTGGGTAAAACTTCGTGTCCCTTGCCTCCTGTTACCATCCGGCCTAGACGCACAGTTCGGGACCCCCTACCCGAGATCCGCCGGTTTTGACACCGACATTGGTGCTTTCATTGAGAGTTCCTCTGCGCTGTCGCCGTCAGGCCCCATGGCTCCTACGATCATCAATGGCGATGCAGTCCAGGGTGAGACCTTCCTCCCCGGACAGATCTTCGTCTTTGGCGGCTTCGCACTGCGGGCCAATTCACTTGGCCATCTAGAGCAGATCGAAAGCTACGCCCCTGGCCGTCAGGTCAGATTCGTAAGTTTAAACTACACGGCTGACATCCACGGGGATTTGATCCTCGACAGATTCGAACCACTGCCGAGCGCGCCACACTGTCACGACGAGCATGATCTAGCTCTGCCGCTGAACAGTGCCCTAGAGGCCGCACCTGCATCGGCTCCGACCCTTAATTCGGAGCCGACCGCGCCGATCGAGGATGGGCGGTTGGACGCCACCTCGGGGGCTGTGATCCAAACGGCGATTGAGCCGAACACCAGCCCCGTACTCTGCGAGGCTCGTGACTCCAAGGAGCCGGACTCCTCTCCGGACTCCGAACTCTCTGCGCCCCTGCCAGTCGAATCCGATTGGGCACCAATCATGGAGTTCACTGCCGCAGACATCTTTCAGCACTCACCTTTCGGCGATATCCTGAAGTCACTAAAGTCTCTCTCTTTATCAGGAGAGCCCTGGCCGGACTACGATCAGCAAGGTTGGGGTACGGACGATGAAGAAATTCAAAACCCACCCACCACCCACTTTGTAGCCACTGTCGACGACTTAACCGACATGCCCGACTTCGACTCCGAAGACATCAACGGTATGGATGCCGATGAAGGAGATGATGAAGAACCAGCGCCTACTAGGCCCTAGAAAGCCACCTCATCATATGACATATACATGGTGGACACCCCAAAAGAGGGAGAGGGCGACAGAACAGCAGAGGATGACCCCTCCAAGAAACAGCCCAAGCGCCGACGTCAGCGCCGCCGCTCAAAATCCCGCCAACACAAAAACGGTGATTCCAGCACGGGAGATAATAATACTCCGGAGAGTGCCGAAGAAAACCCCCTCTAGCAAGGTTTAGCATAGGAGGATGGAGAAGCCAGCCCTCATGAGAGAGCGGCAGACAAAGAGGTCGAGGACGATAATTATATGCCTCCCTCCGAAGACGAGGCAAGCCTCGACGACGACAAATTCGTCATGCCAGAGGATCCCGTTGAGCAAAAGCGTTTCCAACGCAGGCTTATGGCCATGGCAAGAAGCCTCAAGAAAAAATAGCAACAGCTCAGAGCTGATCAAGATTTGCTAGTTGACAGATGGACTGAAGTCCTTGCGGCCGAAGAGCATAAACTCGAACGCCCCTCCAAGAGATACCCAAAGCGCAGATTGCTACCCCAATTAGAGGAGGAAGCACTTGATGCGGCCGACCGGCCACCTCGTGGCCGCGACAGAGAGGCCTCCCGGCCCTCCACTCAAGCCGCACCCCGTACCAAGGCACGGGAATATGCGCCGGACTTACGAGACATGTTGGAGGACAAGGCAAGGCAAACACGATTGATCTACGGATCGCGTGGGCACCCCACGGCTCGAGACGGTAACCGTCACGCCGGCCACAAATTCGGCAGGGCCGAACACAATAGACAAATCTCATCGGAGCTACGTCATGATATCGCCCAGTACAGAGGCGCCGCATACCCACTGTGCTTTATAGACGAAATAATGGATCACCAAATCCCCGAGGGTTTCAAACCCGTAAACATCGAATCATATGATGGCACAACAGACCCTGCGGTATGGATCGAGGATTATCTCCTTCATATCCACATGGCCTGCGGCGACGATTTTCACGCCATCAAATACCTCCCACTCAAGCTTAAAGGACCAGCTCGGCATTGGCTCAACAGCTTGCCAACATGATCAATCAGTTGTTGGGAGGACCTGGAAGCCGCATTCCTTGACAATTTCCAGGGAACTTATGTGCGACCCCCAGACGCCGATGACCTAAGTCACGTAATCCAGCAGCCAGAGGAATCGGCCAGACAATTCTGGACATGGTTCCTAACAAAGAAAAATCAAATAGTCGACTGTCCGGACGCTGAGGCCCTAGCAGCCTTCAAGCACAATATCCGTGATGAGTGGCTGGCCCGGCACCTCGGACAGGAAAAGCCGAAATCTATGGCAGCACTCACGACACTCATGACCCACTTTTGCGCGGGAGAAGACAGCTGGCTCACTCGTAGCAATAATATGACCAAGAACCCTGGTAGTTCGGACACCAAGGACACTAGTGGCAGCTCGCGTCGCAACAAGCAGAAGCGCCGCATTAACGGCGACAATGCTGAGGATACGACAGTTAATGTCGGATTCAGAGGCTCTAAATCCGGTCAGCGGAAGAAGCCATTCAAAAGGAATCCTAGGGGCCCGTCCAGCTTGGACCGAATACTCGACCGCTTGTGCCAAATACATGGCACCCCCGAAAAGCTGGCCAATCACACCAACAGGGATTGTTGGGTGTTCAAGCAGGCAGGCAAGTTAAGCGCCGACAATGAGGACAACGGGCTGCATAGCGATGACGACGAGGAGCCCCGGCTGCCGAACAACAGTGGATAGAAGGGTTTTCCCCCACAAGTGCGAACGGTGAACATGATATACGCAACCCATGTCCCCAAAAGGGAGCGGAAGCATGCGTTAAGGGACGTATACGCGATAGAGCCAGTCGCCCCAAAGTTCAACCCATGGTCCACCTGCTCGATCACCTTTGATCGAAGGGACCATCCCACTAGCATCCGTCATGGCGGATTCGCCGCATTGGTTCTAGACCCAATTATTGACGGATTTCATCTCACTAGAGTCCTTATGGACGGTGGCAACAGCCTGAACCTGCTTTACCAGGATACAGTTTGGAAAATGGGCATAGATCCCTCGAGGATTAAGCCCACCAAAACGACCTTTAAAGGCGTAATACCAGGTGTAGAGGCCAACTGCATAGGCTCAGTCACACTTGAAGTGGTCTTCGGATCTCCGGATAATTTTCGAAGCGAGGAGTTAATCTCGACATAGTCCCGTTTCGCAGTGGCTATCACGCACTGCTCGGGCGAACCGCATTCGCCAAATTCAATGCGGTACCGCACTACGCATACCTTAAGCTCAAGATGCCAGGCCCTCGTGGAGTAATTACGATCAATGGAAACACCGAACGCTCCCTCCGAACGGAGGAGCACATGGCGGCCCTTGCAGCGGAAGTACAAAGCAGCCTCTCCAGGCAGTTCTCTAGTCCGGCCATTAAACGTCCGGACACCGTCAAGCGCGCCCAGAGTAACCTACAACAAGACCGCCTGGCACGTTCCGAGCAGGCGTAGCAATGCGACCCCAACCCCAACCCTCGCAAAAAGGCGACGCCAGTACTTCGCGTCCATAACTACGCTCTGGAAATACCATGGGCATAGGTGGAGGGGCACCATCACGGCACGCCCAAAACACGGCTTAAACCGCACCAGGGGCTGCCGATTTTTTTTACTTTTCTCTTACTTCCAGGACTCTACTCTTTGGAAGGCCTGTTCGGCAGTTCAATTGCCGCACAAATGATGCAAGGACCAGGGAAGCAGACAAGCCATGCCGCATTACGGAAATCCCAGGTGGTCTCTATCACGAGCAGTATACCTATTTCGCATACTATTCCGCAGCTTGCCCCTGGAGCAGACATGTTAAATAGTCCAACTTTTCGTTTATCGCATTACTTGTATCGTTCTGCTTTGATCGCAACTATTTTAATAAACAATGCATAGCTTTTGTCTATTTTTTGGCATTACCTTTTTTTATATGTTCCTTAATGACATGTTGCACCCGTACACGTTGGTACGGCCAAAATACGCCAGGGGCTTTAGTACCCCTCAATATGGTGTGAGAAGTCCGAACACTTTCACAAGTGCGGCACCCCGAACTTATAGCACTATATGCATTGGCTCCGAATCATGTCTTCGGTCAATAGTTGGGTTTGCCCGGCTCCTATGTTTTGGTGCCTTACGTTCCGCTATATCGGCTAAGGTAGCACTAGGAGAACCACTGCGATTGTGCCTCAGTTGAGCTGGGCCGAGCACCTCAGTGGAGAAAGCTAAAACTGACTGTCATGATGAAGCGAGAGCTGGTCGCTGTTCGAGAGGTTTTTTCGAGTCCCTAAAGACTTATTCCGCTTAGGGCGAGGAGTCGACTCTGTCCGTCCAAGGCATGGATAGCGCCCCGAACTCGGTCTTCCGAATACTAGGGGCTTTGCCGAAATTTAAAATTATAGAATTCTATGGCTAAGTGAGAGTGTTCACGCATTATAGTCCGATTGCCTCGTTCGTTGGGCTGAGCGCCTCCCTTGAAGGACCCAAATATGGGAAAAAGAGCGCCCAGGTTTATCCCTGAACACCCCAGCACTAGCGGCAAGGGGGCAGAAGCCGACGACTTGCCATCTCTCAGTATTGATAAACAGCCGCACAGAAGGTAATATTTTAAATTCAAGCAGCATTGCTTAGCGCATATGAACAAGTTTTCAGCGCACAGGATAACACAAGCGGGTTTTACTCAAAAAATACATCCTTGGTACATTCATCCGCAACAAGGCGGGCACCCTTCAGAACATCCTTATAATAATTCTCGGGCTTGCGATGCTCTTTCCCAGGCGGTGGCCCGTCCTTCACAAGCTTCTCCACATCCAGCTTGCCCCAGTGCACCTTAGCACGGGCAAGGGCCCTACGGGCACCTTCAATGCAGACGGAGCGCTTGATGTCTTCAAGCCTTGGACAGGCCTCCACCAGCCGCCGCACCAACCCGAAATAGCTCCCAGGCAGAGCCTCTCCAGGCCGCAGCCGAACTATGAGGCCCTTCATGGCCTGTTCGGCCACCTTGTGGAGCTCGACCAGTTGCTTCAGCATGTCGCTCAGGGGCACGGGGTGTCCGGCCTCAGCATACTGAGACCAGAACACCTTCTCCGTCGAGCGGCCCTCCTCGGCTCAATATAATGCGGCGGCATCGGACACACTCCGGGGGAGATCTGCGAACGCTCCTGGAGAACTCACGTTTATGTGTTTACTCTGCATAAAGAATGCCTTACCCGCCGCTATCTTCTTCACCTCATCCAACTCCTGGAGGGTCTTCTGGGATTCGACCTTGGCAGATTTGGCATTTTCAATAGCCACCGCAAGCTCGGACGCTTGCGTCTTCGAGGCACGCTCCAAACTCTCATGTTTTTCCATGAGAGCCTGGAGCTCTTGCCGCACCTTGCCAACCTTGGCCTCATACTTCTCCCGCTCGGTGCGCTCTGAAGCCGAACTCTTCTCGGCCTCGTCCAGCGCTTGCTTAAGGGTCGCCACCTCAGACGTGGCCCCTACAATAGCCACGATAATCCTATCATTTTTTGCAATTGCACCTTTTTTATATATATATTTTTAACAAGGTATTTCTTACCTTCATTGTCCTCGAGCTGCTTCTTGGCATGCTCGAGCTCTTGCTCGGACCTTTCGAGGTCCTGCTTTAGCGTGTCCACTTCCGCAGTCAGTGCGGCGGACGCAAGCAGGGTAGCCTGCACATGCATATTGACTCATTTTTGTTAGACTCCTGCGAATTCTATTTGATCCTCTATTCGGCCTTTCTTCCTGAACGCCAAACAGAGCATCAGGGGCTACTGTCTATGCGGTACTATTATTTACACTTTCTTTACTTACCTCAAAGCCTGTTAAAAGGCTTGTACAAGCCTCAGCCAGTCCGCTCTTGGCGGACTGAACCTTCTGGATCACCGCACTCATAATAGTGCGGTGCCCCTCGTCGATGGAGGCGCCTTGGAGCACCTCCAACATATTGTCCGGCGCCTCCGGATGGACGGAGGTCACCGACACGGTGGGCTTGCTCCTCTTGGAAGGAGGTCCCCCGCCGGACTCTGGAACCTTTGAAGGTTCCAGAGCGGTGTCCGGCCTAGGGCCGGACTTGGAGCCCTGGGGGGTTTCATCCCCCTTACTCCTGGAGTCCGAGAGGTCGCCTCACGGCGCCTCCAGGACCACCTCCTCCCGGATTGGAACCTGTTGGGACAACACTTTGGTGTCGTCCGTAGGGCGGGGGGAGGAAGCCGTTGGAAGTGAGTTCACGTCCGACGAGTCCAGTGAGCCACTCGACGACGCGTCGAGCCGGTCTTTGGGTGGGCTGCATAAACACATTCGACATAAGGGAAAGCTGTGCAATAAATGAAGACTATGAATTACTTTGGTATCCGGATACTTACGATCTCGCCAGGGGCTTGGCCCTGGGCGCCCACTCCTCTCCATCGTCGGCATCGGTGGAGTAATCCGGAGAAAGGGTTTTCCCCTTCTTGGACCCTTCTGCCTCCCCAGTTGGAGCGGCCTTCCTTTTCTTCCCTTCCCCCGCTGGAGGGGGAGGGGTCTCTTCTTCCTCCTCGTCTTCTGGGGGGAGTGCGTCTTGGATTCGCGGATTCATCGGATGGCGAATCCGACACCTCCAGGCGCCGGGCACTCTTTCGAGTCCCCGCGGCCTTTTTTGCGGCCTTCTTCTCCGGCACCACATAGGGTGCCGGAGCCAGCAGCTTCGCCAATTGAGCGTCCGCTGGGCCTTCGGGCAAAGGCGCCGGACAGTCGATCCGTCCGGACTTCGCCTGCCAATCCTGTCAAAGGTAAGGGAGTTTAGATCCCGCATAAAGTCAAACTATGGAAAACTGATACCCTGTAAAAGGAAAAAACAGCTTACCGCGAGCGCGTGACGCTGCGCGCTGAATCCGCGATCCTCGGTAGCGGATGCGGGAGCCTCGGCGCCCTTGGAAAGCATCCTCCAGGCATCTTCGTACGTCGTGTCGAAGAGCCTGTTTAGAGTTTGATGCTGCGCCGGGTCGAACTCCCATAGATTGAAGGCCCGTCGTTGACACGGGAGGATCAGGCGGATGAGCATAACCTAGACTACATTGACAAGCCTGAGCTATTGTTCACCAGGGATTGGATGCATGTTTGCAGTCCGGTCACCTCCTTTTGGTTACCCCACGACAGGCCCGTCTCCTTCCAGGACGTGAGCCGCGTAGTGGGGCCGGATCAAAACTCAGGGGGTGCGACCCATTCAGCGTCGCGCGGCTCGGTGACGTAAAACCACCATGATTGCACCCCTTCAGGGTCTCCACAAAGGAGCCCTCGAGCCACAGGACGTTGGCCATCTTGCCAACCATGGCAACACCGCACTCCGCCTGGCTGCCGCGCACCACCTTTGGCTTGACGTTGAAAGTCTTAAGCCATAGGCCGAAATGGGGGCGGATGCGGAGGAACGCCTCGCACACGACGATGAACGCCGAGATGTTGAGGACGAAGTTCGGGGCCAGATCGTGGAAATCCAGGCCGTAGTAGAACATGAGCCCCCGAACAAATGGATGCAGAGGGAAGCCCAGTCCGCGGAGGAAATGGGGGAGGAATACCACCCTCTCATGGGGCCTAGGAGTGGGGATGAGCTGCCCCTTTTCGGGAAGCCGGTGCGCGATGTCGCTAGCCAGATATCCGGCCTTCCTCAGCTTTTTGATGTGTCCCTCCATGACGGAGGAGACCATCCACTTGCCTCCCGCTCCGGACATGACTGGAGAAGGTTGAGGTGGTAGTGCGGACTTGGGCACTGGAGCTCGGGTGCACAAGAATGGATAGGCAAAGGAGGAAGAAGGTGTGGGTAAAAAGGTGGATCCTTATCCCCTTATATGGGTGGATGCGAATACGTGTCCCCACCAGCCTGGTGAAACTCGCTTATCTCCAAGCGCCGTAATCAATGGCGCGGTTGGGTTACCCACGCCCGTATTGATGAGAATCCCGGAATAAGGGGACACGATCTCTGCTTTAACAAGACGTGCCAAGGAAACCGCCTCGCATAACGCGCTAAGATGGGACAGTAAAACGGTTCGAATAAAAGCTTGGCCGTGGTGTGATGTCACACTATGGAGCACGTCAGCAGATTAGATTTGTGTAAATATTATTCTCTCTATGGCAATATGTGGAAACTTATTTTGGAGAGCCGGACACTATCTTTGTGTTCAAAATCTTCTATGAAGTACTTGGAGGAGGAACCCGCCTTGCAATGCCGAAGACAATTTGCGTGCCGGACTCATCGTCATTGAAGCCTGGTTCAGGGGCTACTGAGGGAGTCCTGGATTAGGGGTGTTCGGATAGCCGAACTATACCTTCAGTCGGACTCCTGGACTATGAAGATACAAGATTGAAGACTTCGTCCCGTGTCCGGAAGGGACTTTCCTTGGCGTGGAAGGCAAGCTTGGCGATACGGATATTCAGATCTCCTACCATTGTAACCGACTCTATGTAACCCTAACCCTATCCGGTGTCTATATAAACTGGAGGGTTTTAGTCCGTAGGACAACATACACATCAACAATCATACCATAGGCTAGCTTCTAGGGTTTGGCCTCTCTGATCTCGTGGTAGATCTACTCTTGTACTACCCATATCATCAATATTAATCAAGCAGGACGTAGGGTTTTACCTCCATCGAGAGGGACCGAACCTGAGTAAAACTTCGTGTCCCTTGCCTCCTGTTACCATCCGGCCTAGACGCACAGTTCGGGACCCCCTACCTGAGATCCGCCGGTTTTGACACCGACAATGGGTTTCTGAACCCAAGGTTCTCTTTCTTTGCCATGTTTCCTAGCAATAAAGTCTTTCTTATCATAACGTTGATTCTTCGATTGTGGGTTATCAAGATCAACAACAGGTTCAATTTCTACATCATTATCATTACTAGGTTGAGCATCATTATGAACATCATCATTAACATTTTTATTAGGTTCATGTTCATTGCCAGATTGTGTTTCAGCATCAGACATAGAGATATCATTTGGATTATCAGGTGGTTCAGCAATAGGTTCACTAGAATTTTGCACAGTTCTATCATTTTTCTTTTTCTTCCTTTTAGAAGAACTAGGTGCATCAATTTTATTTCTCTGAGAATCTTGCTCAATTCTCTTAGGGTGGCCTTCAGGATACAAAGTTTCCTGAGTCATTCTACCAGTTCTAGTAGCCACTTTAGCATCATAATTATTTTTCTTACTATTCATCTCATTGAGCAATTCCTTTTGAGCTTTAAGTACTTGTTCTACTTGAGTGGTAACCATGGAAGCATGTTTACTAATAAGTTTAAGTTCACCTTTGACATTGGCCATATAATCACCCAAGTGTCCAAGCATATTTGAATTGTATTTTAATTGTCTACCAAAATAAGCATTGAAGTCTTCTTTCTTAGCCATAAATTTATCAAACTCATCTAAGCATGGGCTAGCAATTTTAGTAAATGGGATTACAGCTTTATCATATCTATAGAGAGAATTTACCTTTACTACCTGTGTCGGGTTATCGAGGTCTGGAGGTTCTTCAATAAATAAAGGATTAAGATCATATGTTGCTTCAATAGGCGGTAAATTAAGACCATGTATTTCTTCAATAGGAGGTAAATTCTTAACATCTTCTACTTTAATACCTTTTTCTTTGATAGATTTCTTTGCCTCTTGCATATCTTCGGGACTGAGATATAGAACACCTCTCTTCTTCGGAGTTGGTTTAGGAATAGGATCATTAATTGGAGCAGAAGCTGGCTCAGGAGGTGCCCAATTATTTTCATTTGTCAACATATTATTCAATAAGATTTCAGCTTCATCCGGTGTTCTTTCCCTGAAAAGAGAACCAACACAACTATCCAGGTAATCTCTGGAAGCATCAGTTAGTCCATTATAAAAGATATCAAGTATTTCATTTTTCTTAAGAGGATGATCAGGCAAAGCATTAAGTAACTTGAGAAGCCTCCCCCAAGCTTGTGGGAGACTCTCTTCTTTAATTTGCACAAAGTTGTATATTTCCTTTAAAGCAGCTTGTTTCTTATGAGCAGGGAAATATTTAGCAGAGAAGTAGTAAATCATATCCTGGGGACTACGCACACAACCAGGATCAAGAGAATTAAACCATATCTTAGCATCACCCTTTAATGAGTAGCGAGATTTCTCATCATTAGTGAATAGGGTGGCTATATCATTTAATTTAGTAAGATGTGCCACAACAGTTTCAGATTCATAGCCATGAAAAGGATCAAATTAAACCAAAGTAATTATATCAGGATCAACAGAGAATTCATAATCCTTATCAGTAACAAATATAGTTGAAGTAGCAAAAGCAGGGTCAGGTTTCATCCTAGCATTTAGAGATTGCTTATTCCATTTAGCTAATAACCTTTTGAGTTCATATCTATCTTTGCAAGCTAAAATAGCTAAAGAAGCTTCTTGATCAAATAAATAACCCTCAGGAATAACAAGTGATTCTTCATCATCACTTTCATCATCATAATCAGATTCAATATTTTCAATCTCTCTAGCCCTAGCAAGTCGTTCCTCGAGAAAATCACTTAGTGGCATAGTAGTATCAGGCATAGAGGTAGTTTCATCATAAGTATCATGTATAGTAGAAGTAGCATCATCAATAACATGCAACATATCAGAACGAATAGCAGAAGCAGGTGTAGGTGTCGCAAGCTTACTCAAAACAGAAGGTGAATCAAGTGTAGAGCTAGATGGTAGTTCCTTACCTCCCCTCGTAGTTGAGGGATTAACTGTTGTCTTAGTGTCTTTCAAGTTCTTCATAGAGTCCAGCAGATATAAATCCCAAGTGACTCAAAGAATAGAGCTATGCTCCTTGGCAACGGCGCCAGAAATTAGTCTTGATAACCCACAAGTATAGGGGATCGCAACAGCTTTCGAGGGTAGAGTATTCAACCCAAATTTATTGATTCGACACAAGGGGAGCCAAAGAATATTCTCAAGTATTAGCAGCTGAGTTGTCAATTCAACCACACCTGGAAACTTAGTATATGCAGCAAAGTGTTTAGTAGCAAAGTAATATGATAGTGATGGTAACGGTAACAAAAGAGTAACGAAAGCAAAGTAATGTTTTTGGTATTTTGTAGTGATTGTAACAATAGCAACGGGAAAGTAAATAAGTGTAAACCAGTATATGGAAAGCTCACACTACTAGGAAAAAGCCTAGTAGTAGCGCGGGTTAAAAGCTAGTAGTAGCGCGGGTGCTTGCGCTACTACTACGGCGCTACAACTAACTAGTAGTAGTAGCGCGGTGCATCCCACGCTACTACTACTAACTATCTGTAGTGCATGTCTGTGACCCGCGCTACTACTATTAATTTGAAAAACCAAAAAAAATCTAGACCCTGTGCATGCTGTCAACGGTGTCAATGGTTCGTTCGACGACGCCGACGTCCATGGCGATGGGGCGGCGGCCGGCGGCGACACGCACGTTGGCCGGGAGCAGGGAGCGGCCATGACACGCTCCTCGTGGAGGCCGCGGAGGCCAGCCCAGCATTGGCCGGGAGCTGGAGGACCTGGATCTTGGCGTCGTGCGTGGGGAGTAGCACCTCGCGGCGGCCCTCGTGCTGTCAGAGGAGGAGGGGGAAGGGTCAGCTACGGTTCCGGATCGAATCGGAGAGGGGGGGAGGTGGTGGAGGAGGAGGGCTGACCTAGAGCGAGAAGAAGATGGCGAAGGCGGTGAGGAGGAGGATGCCGAGGTCGTGCTTCCGCATCTTGGCAGCGGCGAGGAGCTCTGGCGACCTCCCACCGGAGGGATCTCAGAGAGGGAGGGAGGAAGAAAGCAGAGTGTACCAGCGGCGGCCACCGCTGGAGTACGAGGGAGAGAGGAGGAAAGTGAGATAGGGGAAAAGTGAGGGAGAGAGGAGGGATTCGGCCGAGGATATGGGGATTTCACCTACCTCGTACTTAGTAGTAGCGAGGGGTATAAAACCACGCTACTACTCCTCGCTACTACTATGGCATGTCATGGGAGGGCATGGTAGAGACCGCTTAGTAGTAGCGCGCTACTAGTATCAACTTAGTAGTGGTGAGGGGTAAAAACCCGCGCTACTAGTAAGTAGCAATAGCGAGGGTTATAAACCCGCGCTACTAGTAAGTGTCTGCCTATAAGCTTTTCCCTAGTAGTGTCATAGGCATCGGACCAATGATGGATAATTATGCCGGATGTGGTTCATCATGTAACAATCATAACATAGGGTGACACAGAACTAGCTCCAATTTGTCAATGTAATGTAGGCATGTATTCCAAATATAGTCATACGTGCTTATGGAAAAGAACTTGCATGACATCTTTTGTCCTACCCTCCCGTGGCAGCGGGGTCCTAATGGAAACTAAGGGATATTAAGGCCTCCTTTTAATAGAGAACCGGAACAAAGCATTAGCACATAGTGAATACATGAACTCCTCAAACTATGGTCATCACCGGTAAGTATCCCGATTATTGTCACTTCGGGGTTAACGGATCATAACACATAATAGGTGACTATAGACTTGCAAGATAGGATCAAGAACTCTCATATATTGATGAAAACATAATAGGTTCAGATCTGAAATCATGGCACTCGGGCCCTAGTGACAAGAATTAAGCATAGCAAAGTCATAGCAACATCAATCTCAAAACATAGTGGATACTAGGGATCAAACCCTAACAAAACTAACTCGATTACATGATAAATCTCATCCAACCCATCACCGTCCAGCAAGCCTACGATGGAATTACTCACGCACGACGGTGAGCATCATGAAATTGGTGATGGAGGACGGTTGATGATGACGACATCGACGAATCCCCATCTTCGGAGCCCCGAACGGACTCCAGATCAGCCCTCCCGAGAGGTTTTAGGGCTTGGCGGCGGCTCCGTATCATAAAACGCGATGAAATCTTCTCTCCTATTTTTTTCTCCCCGAAAGCAGTTATATAGAGTTGGAGTTGGAGTCGGGAGGTCTCCAGGGGGCCCACGAGGTAGGGGGGCGCGCCCTAGGGGGGGGGGCGCCCCCCACCCTCGTGACAAGGGTGTGGGCCCCCTGGTCTTCATCTTTGGCGAGGATTTATTATTATTTATTGTAAGATATTCCATGGAGTTTCAGGTCATTCCGAGAACTTTTGTTTTCTGAACATAAAACAACATCATGGTAATTCTGCTGAAAACAGCGTCAGTCCGGGTTAGTTCCATTCAAATCATACAAGTTAGAGTCCAAAACAAGGGCAAAAGTGTATGGAAAAGTAGATACGACAGAGACGTATCAGAGTACTACAGTACGCTTCTGGCCATCTGACACCGATTGAACTGCTGCATGTCCACCGCGTGCGGGAAGGAGAGCGTGTAGCGAAAGCTTCTCCTAGTCTTGCCAGCCACCACGCTCATGGGAGAGAGAGGGACGCTACTGCCTTTGCGTGTATGACAGGTGGGCCCGACAGGTGTGTGGCCAACCTGTAATACAGCCAAAGGCAGCTGCAGTTAAGTCCGCGAGGGAGAGGATAATCAAACTTCTCGTTGATGTACGAGTTGACGCGACACATCAAAGCACTGCACTCGATATATTTCAATAATTTGTGTTTACTGAGGCATTAATTACAACACATGCATGCATGCCGTGACTCTCCTTTTGATACTCCCTCCGGTCCTTTTTACTCTGCATATTAGGTTTGTCTGAAGTCAATGTCATCCAACTTTGTCCAAATTTATACAAAAAATTATTAACATTCACATAACAACATATTTATTATTAGATCCATCTCGAAATATATTTTCATATTATATTTATTAGATGTTATAGATGTTAATATTTTTTAATATAAATTTGGTCAAACTTAGCAAACTTTGATTCCAGACAAAGCTAATGTGCGGAGTAAAAAGGACCAGAGGGAGTACTTGCATGTGTTGATTTAATGCACCTTGAAGTAGTATAAAATATGTGACGGTAAAGCTTTGTAATACCCTGGCCCAAGTCAAGAGATGTTTGTGCACGAGGAGGGCGAGATCATGCAGACCGAACATGACCTGACGATGAAGCTCCCTAAGGTCTCGATGGACCTCACTGTGCTCCACTGCCCCTTGTGCCTCCGCCCCTTGACGCCTCTAGTGTATGAGGTTCATATACACCTCGTCCGTTCGGCTGATTGAGCAAGGTGCAGGTTTCTTGATTGATGTGCTGTTTGATTGATTTCTGTAGTGCAAGGGAGGGCACCTGGCCTGCGCGGACTGCCGCGTCGAGCGCCCTGGGAACCAGCGGCAGTGCCAGAAGTGTGACCGGACATGTGTTGGGGAACAACCAAATTGAGCCTTATAAAATGGAAAAATTAAAATTTGAATTGCAAATTACTCCACGCTATATTGAATTGCAAACTTGTTCACACCGATCACAACCTAAACGGTTTCCCACTTAGGAGCGTATTAGTACCACGCTATATTGAATTGCAAACCTGTTCACACCGATCACAACCTAAATGGTTTCCCACTTAGGAGCGTATTAGTACCACGCTATATTGAATTGCAAACCTGTTCAAGTCGAGAGATGGTCTTGCTATAAGTCGTAGTAGATGCTATATAGGTCCGTCGGACCTTACATCAAGATCCGTGCTTTCAGATTTTTTTCTCTCTTAAATCTCAGTCGAGTGAGACATAGCCACACCATTAAACAGAGGCTCGGGCGCCATTAATGGAGACCTTGGGAGAGAGGTGGACGGTTGATGGAGGTCAAAGGGCTCTCCTCCCGATAAGCACACGCAGGGGTCTGATCGCACGCCTCTCGTACTCAAATAGCTACCCTGCACGGCGCCTCCTAGCTAATAAAAAATGGGGACGCATGGCGGCACATAAATGGTACTAGTAAGTAGAACGCCCACGGTTTCAATAATACTTGTGTTTCCGATTGTAGTGTGACAACACTTGTTCCAAAATAACTTTGTTGATTGTTAATGTGTGCACCTTCGCAAATCGGACTGCAAATTTACCACAGCAGTTGATGCCATGTCATGGCACCAAGCCAAGTTTCATTATTTTCATGCGTGTTTTGGATTTACAAGAATTAAAAAATTAAGTTTCTCAATGTTTCCAACCCAGCCACGACGCCCAGAATTTTGAATTTCATTCCCATTTCTTGCATGGAACCTAGAAATTTACCCGAGGACACACATGTGATTTTTCAACCAACTTTGGTGCACTGGAACATGTGCTTGTATTTCAAATTTGAATTATGCACACAAAGGTGACACGTTCCCTCCCAGAACAACGAGCCTTCTTGAGAGAAGCTCCAATTTGCAAGAAGCTTATACCAAAATTTGTTCCTATTCGGCCAATTTTTTTACCACGGCATGGTACTACCATGACATGACACCATGCCAAGTTTCATGATTTTAAAACCAAGTTTCTCAATGTTCTCGACCGAGCCACGATGCCCAGATGTTTGAATTTTATTCTCATTTTTTGCATGGGACCTACTCCCTCCTTCCATCTATATAGGGCCTAATGTGTTTTTCATGATAGCCTTTGACTATTGACAAGATTAATAGCACATGAGATGTATACTATGAAAATTATATTATTGGAAGCTCCTTTGACATACAAATTTGAAGGTATGCTTTGTGTAAGTTGCATGCCATATATTATTGCTCTAACGTTTGGTCAAAGTTAGCCTCGAAAAACGCATTAGGACCTATATAGATGGAAGGAGGGAGTAGAAATTCACCCGAGGACACAAATGTGATTTTTCAACCAACTTTGGTGCACGGGAGCATGTGCTTGTAGTTAAAATTTGAATTATGCACATTAAATGACCAAAAACTCAATTAATGTGTAAATAAGGCCAAATGAAGCCGGAATAATTCCAAAATTTAACAGGGCACTCATGTAGTTCTATGTTGCCTTTGTAAATAAACTCAAGGGGGACAACGTATATCGTTTCGCACTCAAAGGTGGCACGTTCCCTCTCAGAACCATGAGCCTTCTTGAGAGAAGCTTCGGTTTGCAAGAAGCTTATACCAAAATCTGTTCCTATTCGGCCAATTTTTTTTACCCCAACATGGTAGTACCATGACATGACATCCATGCCAAGTTTCATGATTTGCAGACGTGTTTTGGATTTACAAGAATTTTAAAACCAAGTTTCTCAATGTTCTCGGCCGAGCCACGATGCCCAGATATTTTAATTTTATTCTCATTTCTTGCATGGGACCTAGAAATTTACTCGAGGACACAAATGTGTTTTTTCAACCAACTTCGGTGCACGAGAGCATGTGCTTGTAGTTCAAGTTTGACTTATGCACATTAAATGACCAAAAACTCAATTAATGTATAAAAACGGCAAACGAACCCGAAATAATTCCAAAATTTAACAGGGCACTAATGTAGTTCTATGTTGCCTTTGTTAAGAAACTCAAGGGGGGCAGCGTATATCGTTTCACACTCAAAGGTGGCATGTTCCCTCTTAGAACCACGAGCTTCCAAATCGGCCCAATTTTTTTTACCACAACGTGTTAGTGCCATGACATGACACCATGCCAAGTTTCATGATTTCCAGGCGAGTTTTGGATTTACATGAATTTAAAATCAAAGTTTCTCGATGTTCTCGGTCGAGTCATGATGCCCAGATGTTTGAATTTCATTCTCATTTCTTCCATGGGACCTAGAAATTCAACCAAGGACACACATGTGATTTTTCAACCCACTTTGGTGCACCGGAGCATGTGCATGCAATTCATATTTAGATTATGCACATTAAAAGTCCAGAAACTCAATTAATGTATAAAAAGGCCAAATGAACCCGAAATAATTCCAAAATTTAACAGGGCACTCATATAGTTCTATGTTGCCTCTGTAAATAAAATCAGTGGGGAGGCAGCGTATATCGTTTCGCACACAAAGGTGACACGTTTCCTCTCGGAACCACGAGGCTTGTTGAGAGAATCTCCAGTTTTGCAAGAGGCTTATACCAAAACTTGTCCCAATTCAGCCAAAAACAAGGTTTAGATTATCCCAAACATCTCGCTACCTAGACCAATAATGTACTATGATTTGAATTCAACATAAAATGGATACAAATATTTGAATTGGAGAGCGTATGGTACATGCAGTTCATAGTGAAATATGATTACTGCTATATGTATGTTTTTTGTTATCAAGATAATATTTAAATTATTGTATAACTTGACAAAAATTGTATTCAAATAAGGAAAATTGATTCAAATTTAGTCCATATGGTAGACGACAATATATATGTTCACATGGTGGAGTAAAATGTTCATATATGATGGAAGATCAAAATGTACGACTACACCAATTATAAACCACAAGGTCACCTAGCGATATATTCGAATTCAACATAACGTGTATTCAAAAATTGAAATTCGAGATCATGGCATCTGTAATCATATAAAAAGGGACATTACTCTTTCTTTGGTGGGAATTGATTTGTTTGTTTGTTGTTGAGGGAAGTGTGAATCGATTTGGTACTGTGCAGGGTAATCTTGTTCTCCCGATTTCTTTACATTTTTCTTGTAGTTTTTTCAATGGCATCTATAGAAATATAGTAAAAGGGGACATGACTCTCTTGTGTCTTGTATGAATTGTTTTTTTACACGTTAAGTTTGTTCTGCCGAACAAGGAATCCGCACCTTGTCATCCCGAAATTTTCAAGCTCGAGTATCTTTTGTCCCACCTGCTTTGAAACTCCCGCTTCTTCAACCCGCGCCGCACCTTGTTATCCCGAAATTTGGACGCGCGCGAGAACTCCCTCCTCATCCGAAATCGCTCCCGCAGCCCAGACACGCGAAATCCCCCTTCTACCCCTCAGCCGGAAATTAAGCTCCACGTCGCGGTGTCAAAACCGGTGGTGGTACGCTGGTAACTTACCCTACATTTCAGACAAGCGCGTCCCTAAGCTTGGCTCCCCCTCCCCCTTCACCCCCATTCGTACACTGAGGCCGCCAAAACCCGCGAAACCCCATGCTCCTCTGTTGGCCTCCCGACCGCCGCCCAGCTGGAGACTCTTCCCCGACTACGTCGTCCACCGCGACAGCTCGCCGTCCCTCATCCACCGCACCGGATGAGGATCCGTTGTCGATCTTGTCGTCCCGCCAGATCAGCCGCCCCATCCTCCACCTCCAAGGAGCTGCCCCGACATTCGCCTCGTCTATCACGCCACCTCAATCCCCACAGCGCCGTCTTGACCTGCCCCACCGGAACCGCAGCACCCTCACAAATTCATCCGATGAAGCCGATGCCAACTCGGCGCCACCAAGGAGGTTCTGCACTCACCGCTGCATTTTATCTTTTATTCGATCTCACGGGGCTGCCGGTGCTCGATACCGAGCAGACATGGCGTGTCTCCATCGATGGCACCGTCGCCGGCCACATCATCCACGACGTCTCTCTCCCATGTCGTTGCTTCCTTGGTGGCGACTTCCACAACGGCACTAGCTGTAGCTGCTCCGGCTCTCGCTCGCGCTGCGGCTCTGTTCTTGCTGTCGGTCGCGCTGCTGCACTGCTCCTGCTTTCGTTCGTGCTCCTGCTCTGCTCTTGCTCTCGCTTGCGCTACTGCTGCTGCACGACCTCCGGCAGCTATAGGAGTTGCTGCTTTAGCACTCGCTCGCGGTGCTACTGCATGACTTGCTCTCTGCTAGTGTGTTCCCTACTCGAGCTTCTGCTGATTTAGATCACTGCTTCTCTGCTACTAGTGCTCGAACGCCCTAAACATCTATTGCAATGCTCTGTTACTAGTTCAATCAGTTTCGATAGTAAAATTCAGTTTCGACTGTGAAGTTCATTTTCTTCAGTTAAGTTCAGAGTGAACAGTACTTACAGCATTTGTCGGAGCGGTCGTGGCGCGGCTGATGCGTTTTACATCTAGCACTTTTTGATGATGTATTTTACATCATCTATTGCAGATGATATTAGGGTCCCACTTTAGATTAATGTTGTCTGTCTTGTCATTCTTCAGCCTCGTCGCCGTACACCTTAGCGGAGCTGCTCCAATGACGGAACCGTCCATCACAGCGGAGCAGTACCCTCGGCGCCGTTTCCAGAGGCCTCAGATCTTCTTCCCCGCCTCCGATAGTCACACCAGCATCATCACCATCCTCCACGTCCAACCCAATGATGCTGAGGTCCACAAGGCTATGCCAAAGAGGTTGTACACTCGTCGCATCACTTTGTTTCTCCATTCCTCTGTTCTTCCAATTCATGTGAGCCAAACACCCAGGTTGACTGAAATCCTATGTTTCCAAATGCTCTGTTTTGCACGTGCATTCCTATCCTATTCCTGTGTTTTTCCTGTCCATGCATTTATAGAATCCTCCAATTTTAAGGAGCCCTTACAGATTTACTTCATTTTCAGATAGGCGTCAAAGAAAACTCTGTGTGTTATGTCCTGCTCCTGCCGTGCCGTCATCCACCCCACCTGAGGTGCACCATCGACAAAAGCGTTCACTGCAGTAGAGATCCCCCCTGCAGACTTCCTTTCGCCGCCTTAGATCATCTTCCCCGTTGCCGGCAGCCATGCCAACTGCATTACCATCATCGACTGAGCAGATGAACTTGAGGACTACACAATTCCGGAAGAGAGGTCCCAGTCTTTCATGTTTGCTTACGTTATACATCGGTTATTATTACCTGCTACTTTATCGTTCAATCTTGAGTTTTGAATTGCCCATGGGTCTCATATCGAGCCAGCAACGAATAGTATCCGTCTACTATCTGGTTCATCCAGGGTCTTCTATGTGGTTCATGTTGGGTGGGCAACAAACAATAGATGATCCATTGTCTATCTTTTTAAACTGAAGCTATAATCTACCTGCTATCATTAGTTTAGGATCCATCCACGCGTTTGCTACCATCAGTCTTGATTTTTGCATGCACCCCTTAGGCCTTACAAAATCTAACTATTTTTTTTATTATGCATGTCAGATATTGTACACAATCGTACTGAACATGTAGAGAAAAAGAGAAGACCATTGCGTGCGAATATAATGTCATGCAGACGCCGCTCCATGGTGGGCGAAGTGCCCCCCCTCCTGCATTTCCATAGTGTATTCCAGAGGAAGATAACTGTTCAGATGGAGATTCAGAAGGAGCTGACCACGCCTGTTTACCACCTGAGGTGTTTGCTCTAACCTGGCATGCTGATGTTGGTCATATCATGCATATGTCGCCTTGCATTGCTTACATTATACATCTTATATGTCATCAGCTTAGTTTATATTTGCTTTGTGTGAATGCCACCTGTTTGGTTTCTATATCATACTCCCACCATTCCTAAATATTTGTCTTTTTAGAGATTTCAACAAGTGACTACATACGGAACAAAATGAGTGAATCTACACTCTAAAATATGTCTATATACATCCGTATGTGGTAGTCCATTTGAAATCTCTAAAAAGACAAATATTTAGGAACAGAGGGAGTATATGAGAATTATGCAATGCCATCTTCTTTAGCCAGGCATCATATACGTGAATCATGCAATGCCATCCTGTTTAGCCAGTCATCGTATATGTGAATTGTATCGTGCCATATTTTTTTCCATAATGTATTCCATTTGTCAACAATGTTTATACATTCATCTACTCTTCCTGTGCATCAGCCATTTGAGTCGGTCATGGGAAAATCTGGAGTGAAAACAAGGTCTTCCGAGTAGTCAGTGATACTCGTTGATGCAGATTTCTTGCTGGTTACAGATAGCTCCTCAGAGGAGGATTGAGAGAGAGATGACCAGTCATATCCCCCCCCCCGAGGTGCATGCTCTAACTTGGCTGGGTTATATTGCTCATATCATTCATATGGTGTCTTGCATTGCCATGCCATCTGCTTAGATTAGACATGCTTTGTGTGAATGCCTCCTATTTGCTTTCTATATCAGATATGTGAATTATGCAATGCCATGTTTTTCAGCCAGTTATCATATATGTGAATTATGCACCGCCATGGAGCCATGCATCATATATGTGAATTAGCTCATGCCATCTTTTTTTTCATTACGTATTCCATTTGTCGACAATCTGTGTATATTGAACTACTCTTCATGTGTATCAGCCATTTGAGCCGGTTATGGAAAAATCTAGAGTGAAAACAAGGTCTTCAAAGCAGGAAATGGTACATGTTGAAGCATATATCTCGATGGTTACAGGGAGCTCCTTAGAGGAGGATTCAGAGATAGATGACCAATCCTATATCCCACCTGAGGTGTATGCTCTAAGTTGCAATGTTTATATTTCTCATATGATGCATATGGTGTCTTGCATTGCTTAGTTTAGACATCATATGCACAATATTGAATTCTATCTGCTTAGTTTAGAGATCATACATGCGAGTGCCAGCTGCTTAGTATATGAATCAATTATGTCAATTATATCATGCCATCCTGTATACTTAGACAACATGTATGTGAATTATTTCATCCCAACCTATTTTAGAAAGACATCATATAGTTTTGTCATGTCATCCTGTCTAGGTACTCATCATATGTTGAATTACGCCATTATATCCTGTTAAGTTATCCATCATATATCCGAAACTGTGTCATGCTATCCTGTTTAGTTAGGCATCATATATGTGAAATTGTGGCATGCTGTCCTGTTTGGTTAGACAACATATATGTGAATTACCACATCTGTCTATCATACAATGTCTATACGTTCAATTTCTTTTCTTGTTTATCAGCCATTTGAATTGGAGGGGGTGATGGAAGTATCTAAGGGAGCAAAAACCCATTCTTCACAAAAGATAGTGCTACCCGTCGATGCAGATAGAACCATGGTTGTACTGGCCCACAAACTAGCCCCACCACACATAATCGAGACTCTTCCAGATTGCACACTTACACCGTTGGGTAGAGAACCAGCTACAACCCATCTAACCGCAACCCTAGCGGATAGTAACCCACTTATAGTTGACAAAGCACCATGTCCACCACAGAGTACCCCCACACGAGCAGTTTGTAAAGCTACTGCAGTGCCCAAAGCACGAAGACCACCACAGCTAACCCAAACTCCACGTTTAAAGCAGAAGAGCAACTGTTCTCAGGTCAGATTCCGTAGCTATGGTCCATACTCCTTTGCTGTTGCATCACTGTATTTACTCATACCAACTACTTTCGAATTTGAAGGATCCAATTGAAACTCCAATGGCGCAACAGGTATGTTTTAAACCTATTTCTTTAACTGGATTGCTATTCTAACTTCTTGCTCTATGTTCATTTTAGTTTAAGTTGTATAAATAGTTATGTTCTCATGTGATGCACATTACAAGTGCTGCCAATGCTGTGTAGTTTCTCACACTTATATTCTGTCTATGCTGCTGTGTCTTAAAAATATATGAGTTGAACTGTGTCTCTATCTTGGTCTCTATCTTGATTAGGGAACATAAACTAGAATGATATGGACAATACAGTGACCATAGTACATAGATATATGTTTGTTTCATGTTGTTATCCTGTCCACCTTACTACTGAACCGGTTTACCAAAATGAGTTTCGTATACTACAAGCTAAAACTATGATGTGTCTGCTTGTTTCTCTTGTAGTATGCAAATAGAATATTGGAGAAGAGCACCTCATTATGCAATGGTAGAGAAAGTATGCATATAAGGTTCAAGATAGTGAGACAACCCTGTTGGTCTCCTAGAAAGGTGATAAAAACAATCTTGTAGACAGTGAGAAAACCCCATAGTCCTGCGTTGATGTAGTGTTCGAGTTACTGGCCAGTACCGCTGGCACAAGCTCTTCGAACTCGCTGCCTGAATCACTTTGGCTTCTTCAGTCTCAACTACAAGCTGAAAGGCATCAGTCAGCTGTGCTGCGGCAAGAAATCGAAGGACTGAGGAAGTCCCTGCAAAATTCAGATGCGTACTTTCTTGTGCAACAACAAGCGCTGGAGGATTTAAGCGCCAAACAAGAGAAAGTTAATAAGCTTGCTAAGCATCTTGCCAGCATTATGGGTACCCAGGATATTGTTTCTTGAACTCTTCTGAAGTGGTTTCAGTTCTGGACTTGTTTTGCTACGGCATTTATATGCTGCTTTGTTCCCTATATTTGCACTGGTGGCGAACTTTGATGCCCAGTGGATGTAATATGTGTAATAGCCGTGATAGCCTACCATTAAGTTGCTTGCTTATTTATTTCCTTGTTGTCTTGTTTATTTGTTTGCTTGTAGTCAGTGCAGTTCTTTTTCCACGGTTTGCTAGTGGCTGCAATAACCTATTTTTTAAAACTAGGCCACAATAACCATGGACTAATATTTACTGTAGTGACACTGGGCCTCCTACGGGCCATAGAAACAGTGGGCCTTCTACGGGCCATAGAAACAATGGGCCTTCTACGGGCCGTAGAAACAATGGGCCTTCTACGGGCCGTATCATCAATGGGCCTTATACGGGCCATATGATCGATTGGCCAAACATGGGCCAATAACAGGCCGCATTATGGCCGTAAATGGGCTAGAGTTGGAATCGTCCATTCGTGGGCCGACCATAACGGGCCATCATTAATAGGCCGTATTTGATGACGCTATGAAAATGGCCCAGCGTATTAACGGACCACAAACGGGCCGACTGTAACCACGGGCTGAATTTGGCCCACAAGCAGAAAATGACAGTAACGGGCCGTAAGTAAACGAATGCTGGAAATGAGCCCAAGAATAAATTGGCTCTGAGAAGGCCGAAAGATAACATGGGCTGGAAACGGCCCAACGGAATAACGGGCCGTTAATGGGTATAAAGTGATACACTGTTCATTACGGGCCAGTTTCACCATGGGCCGTTAATGGGTGTAAAGTGATACACTGTTCATTACGGGCCAGTTTCACCATGGGCCGTTAATAGGCCAAGAGTTACATAGGGCCTCATATGGGCCGAAAGACGTCATGGGCCATACATGGGCCAGAAGTGAAAACGAGCTGGAATCATATTGGATGGCCCAGATGATGCTACTGGGCCTAATTCGGATAGGGCGTAACGGGCCTTGGGTTAGCGGGCTGTAAATGGGATATATGCGAACATGCCGTTAACAGGCTTTCCATGGGCCGGCCCGCCACCTTTTAACCAAGTCAAACGGGCCAGCCTTTTCACAGGAATGGGCCTCTGTTGGGCCGTGCCACATGTCGACGTATCATAGGCGCCTTCTGTCCAATGAGTGGATGACATCTGTCCCAACGATGAGCCGACACGTGATTCCTCCAGCCAATGATGATTTTACACGTGGAAAATCCCCATTGGTCGGGGCTGTTAACGGGTTATCGGATCCAAAACCCAACCCAATAGCTTAACGGCGTTCCGTTACGGTGGATGCCATGTGTCGGTCACCCTTGACGAAAGCACTTCTGTGACGCACGATTTATCGTCATGGAAGTGCACACTTCTGTGATGATAATTTTGGTAATGTCATGGAACACTTCTACGACAGCACAGGTATGACTATCTTGATTCTATCATAAAATCATCATGGATGTACATGCATGACAAAAAACATGACCTACTATGACAAACACGTATCATCACGAAAGTGTATTTTTTTGTAGTGAATACATGTGTGAATACATAAATCACAACGTGTCCCTAGTGAGCCTCTAGTTGACTAGCTCGTTGATCAATAGATGGTTGTGGTTTCCTGACCATGGATATTGGATGTCGTTGATAACGGGATCACATCATTAGAAGAATGATGTGATGGACGAGACCCAATCCTAAGCATAGCACAAGATCTTGTAGTTCGTTTGCTAGAGCTTTTCTAATGTCAAGTATCATTTCCTTAGACCATGAGATTGTGCAACTCCCAGATGCCGTAGGAATGCTTTGGGTGTATCAAACGTCACAACGTAACTGGGTGACCATAAAGGTGCACTACATGTATCTCCGAAAGTTTCTGTTGGGTTGGCACGAATCGAGACTGGGATTTGTCACTCCATATGACGAAGAGGTATCTCTGGGCCCACTCGGTAATGCATCATCATAATGACCTCAATGTGACTAAGGAGTTAGCCACGGGATCATGTGTTACGAAACGAGTAAAGAGACTTGCCGGTAATGAGATTAAAGAAGGTATAGGGATACCGACGATCGAATCTCGGGCAAGTAACATACCGATGGACAAAGGGAATTGTATACGGGATTGATTGAATCCCCAACATCTTGGTTCATCTAATGAGATCATCATGGAACATGTGGGAGCCAATATGAGTATCCAGATCCTGCTATTGGTTATTGGCCAGAGAGATGTCTCGGTCATGTCTGCATGGTTCCCGAACCCGTAGGGTCTACACACTTAAGGTTCGGTGACGCTAGAGTTGTAATGGGAAATTGTATGTGGTTACCGAAGGTTGTTCGGAGTCCTGGATGAGATCCCGAATGTCACATGAGTTCCAGAATGGTCAAGAGGTGAAGATTTATATATGGGACGTCTAGTTTCAGTTGTTGGAAAGTTTCGGGGGATATCAGTATTGTACCGGGATCACAGAAAGGTGTCCGGGGGTCCATCGGGTAGGGCCACCTGCCCCGGAGGGCTTAGTGAGTTGAATATGGGTGGGGACCAGCCCATTCGTGGGCTGGTGCACCCCCAAGGGCCCAAGGCGCCTAGGGTTGGAAACCCTAGGGGGTGGGGGCGCCTCCCACCTGCTTGGGGGGCAAGTCTCCCCCCTTGGCCGCCACCCCCCTCTAGATGCATTGCTACCTCTTGAGCATGCATTGGTTTTCCCTTGAAGAGGAAAGGGTGATGCAGCATAGTAGTGTAAGTATTTCTCTCAGTTTTGAGAACCAAGGTATCAATCCAGTAGGAGGTAACACGCAAGTCGCCTAGTACCTGCACAAACAAACAAGAACCTCGCAACCAACGCGATAAAGGGTTGTCAATCCCTTCACGGTCACTTACGAAAGTGAGATCTGATAGAGATAATAAGATAAATATTTTTGGTATTTTTATGATATAGATTGGAAAGTAAAGATTGCAAAATAAACTACGATAGAAATAGCAAATAGATATGAAAATAATATGATGGAAGATAGACCCGGGGGCCATAGGTTTCACTAGTGGCTTCTCTCAAGATAGCAGATTCTACGGTGGGTGAACAAATTACTGTCGAGCAATTGATAGAAAAGGGAATAATTATGAGAATTTCTAGGCATGATCATGTATATAGGTATCACATCCGTGACAAGTAGTCCGAAACGATTCTGCGTCTACTACTATTACTCCACACATCGACCGCTATCCAGCATGCATCTAGAGTATTAAGTTCATAAGAACAGAGTAACACATTAGGCAAGATGACATGATGTAGAGGGATAAACTCAAGCAATATGATATAAACCCCATCTTTTTATCCTCGATGGCAACAATACAATACGTGCCTTGCTGCCCCTGCTGTCACTGGGAAAGGACACCGCAAGATTGAACCAAAAGCTAAGCACTTCTCCCATTGCAAGAAATATCAATCTAGTAGGCCAAACCAAACTGATAATTCGAAGAGACTTGCAAAGATATTTAAATCATGCATAAAAGAATTCAGAGAAGAATCAAATATTGTTCATAGATAATCTTGATCATAAACCCACAATTCAACGGATCTCGACAAACACACCACAAAAAAATTACATCGAATAGATCTCCAAGAGAATCGAGGAGAACTTTGTATTGAGATCCAAAGAGAGAGAAGAATCCATCTAGCTAATAACTATGGACTCGAAGGTCTGTGATAAACTACTCACACATCATCGGAGAGGCTATGGTGTTGATGTAGAAGCCCTTCGTGTTCGATTCCCCCTCTGGCGGAGCGCTGGAAAAGGCCCCTAGATGGGATCTCACGGGTACAGAGGGTTGCGGCGGTGGAAATAGGGTTTCGTGGTGCTCCTGGATATTTTCGGGGTATATGGGTATATATAGGAGGAAGAAGTACGTCGGTGGAGCTGCGAGGGGCCCATGAGGGTGGGGGCACGCCAACCCCCCTAGGCGCGCCCTCCTGCCTCGTGGCTTCCTCGCTTCTTTCTTGACGTCCACTCCAAGTCTCCTGGATCATGTTTGTTCCAAAAATAACTCTCCTGAAGGTTTCATTCCATTTGGATTCCGTTTGATATTCCTTTTCTGTGAAACACTGAAATAGGCAAAAAAAACAACAATTTGCACTGGGCCTTTGGTTAATAGGTTAGTCCCAAAAATAATATAAAAAGGTATATTAAAGCCCATTAAACATCCAAAACAGATAATATAATAGCATGGAATAATCAAAAAATATAGATGCGTTGGAGACGTATCAAGCATCCCCAAGCTTAATTCCTAGTCGTCCTCGAGTAGGTAAATGATAAAAATAGAATTTTTGATGTGGAATGCTACCTAGCATAATTCTCAACGTAATTTTCTTTATTGTGGCATGAATGTTCAGATCCAAAAGATTCAAGACAAAAGTTTAATATTGACATAAAAATAATAATACTTCAAGCATACTAACAAACCAATCATGTCTTCCCAAAATAACATGGCCAAAGAAAGTTACCCCTACAAAATCATATAGTATGGCTATGCTCTATCTTCATCACACAAAGTATTTAAATCATGCACAACCCCGATGACAAGCCAAGCAATTGTTTCATACTTTTGATGTTCTCAAACTTTTTCAATCTTCACGCAATATATGAGCGCGAGCCATGGACATAGCACTATAGGTGGAACATGATGGTGGTTGTGGAGAAGACACAAAGAAGAAGATAGTCTCACATCAACTAGGCGTATCAATGGGCAATGGAGATGCCCATGAATAGATATCAACGTGAGTGAGTAGGGATTGCCATGCAACAGATGCACTAGAGCTATAAGTGTATGAAAGCTCAACAAAAGAAACTAAGTGGGTGTGCATCCTGTAAGTGCATCTAGTGACCCTTAGTGATTTTCGTGTATTGAAGACTTATAGGTTAAGGGACTGATGTGTTTGTGAGTGTACACAGGTCTATAAGTCTATGAGGAGTTTGACATTTACAGAGAAATTCGACCCCTAAAAATGAAGTTCTTTGACTGAAGACTTTGAAAGTGAAGAAATTGGTGTGATCGTGAAGACTTGGTATTCATTCGAGGAACATGAAGCGTGAAGACTTTTGTTTTCGTAGTTTCTTTTTTCTCCTTCTTGAGTCATAGGAAACACCGTACTGTTAAAGGGGGTCGAGGAAATACTAAGGAAAAGTTTCCAAGTGATGCTCAACTCAAAATCCTACACCTACCAATCCCTTCGAGTGAAGCCATTGGAAATCTCATGCAGTGCAGTCAATTTCTTCAGTGACAGAGATGAAGTTCTTCTGGTGTCTGAGGAATTTGTTCTGACTGAGGAGTTAGGAATTCGCCAGTGCGGATTGCCTACAAGTGAGGAACATGATAGCCCTGAGGAATTTGATAGTCAAATTTCCGACCGTTGCTGTGCTACGCGCCAGCTGTCCCAAAATATCTTCCCACCTAATGGTCATATCATTGAAGGGCATTTATGTCTTATCATGTTGGGCTGCTCCCTAGGCTATAAATAGCCGCCTTACAACCACTAGCTGGTTGGCTGCTCCGAGAGAAACTGACACTTGTCATTTGAGAGCACCCCATCCTCTGAGGACTTTGAGCGAAAATCATCAAGTGAGGAAAACCCAAACCCAAACACCTACAAACCCAAAGTGATTGAGCATCACTGAAGAGAGTGATCCTGCGTGGATCCGATGCTTGTTACCTTTGAATACTGTGCATCTTCCAGATGGTTAGGCGTCATGGTCTAGAGCATCCAAGAGGAAATTGTGGATCGCCGAGTGACTGAGTTTGTGAAGGTTTGGAAGTCACCCGAAGACTTACCATGAGTGATTCGGCGAGGTCTGTGTGACCTTAGCTCGAGGGGAATACGGTGAGGACTAAGTGTCTTGAACTACGTGTTCAGGACTGGGTGTCCGGGACTGTGTGTCCTCAGGTTTGAATACCTAGCCGCCCTAACCAGACGTACAACTGTCACAGCAGTTGGAACTGGTCTACTAAATCATTGTCTTCACCAAGCTATCTGGTTCTATTTCCTCAACCCTTGTATTTCCTAATTTCTGTGTTGTGTGCTTGTTCATATCTGTTCAAAGACTTTGACTGAAGACTTTCTGAATTTCCTCAGTTCAATTTCTTCAGTCTGTTTGTCTTCATCATGTTTATGCTCTGTTTACACTTTCTGTACTCTGTGCTTGTTTTCATTTCATCATGATGACCATGCTTATGTTCTGTTATGTTTGCATCTGAGTACTTATTCCGTTGCAAGTAGTTCTTCTCTTAGGAATTTCATCACTCTGAAATTCCTTAGTGAAGAATTCATAAAAATCACCTATTCACCCCCCTCTAGTCGACTTAACGCACTTTCAATTGGTATCAGAGGAAGGTAATCCCTTGTTCTGTGTGATTTTGGTTTAACCGCCTGGAGTTTTAGTTATGTCGACCGCAGAAATGAAGACTGTGACATGCCCCATCTTTGACGGTCATGATTATCCCAAGTGGAAGGCCATGATGAAAAAGCGCCTCATGGTGATGAACAGTGAACTCTGGACTGTCATCGAGATTGGTCTTACTGACCTATGCAAGATGGCGGAGGCTGATGATATTCGCAAGTACACACTACTCAACCTCACGGCGAAGGACATCATCTGCTCCGGCTTGTCACAAAATCAGTTCAGGAACGTTATGCATCTCTGCCATGTGAAGCTCATGTGGGACCGACTCTCTGAGGTCTATGAAGGCTATCGATCTAATCATGAACCATGGTTTGAGGATTTCATGGAATCACGCAAGGCTATGACTTTCAATCCAGAATCATCATCCTCTTCACCATGCCTTATAGCAAAAGGTGCCAAGGTAACTGAATGCTACTTATCTGAGTCCAGTGATGATGAATCTGGTGATGAATTTGGACCCAGTTATGTCAAACTTGCTTCCCTTGCCACTAAACAACAAAGAGTTTTGGAAAAAGTTCAAAACATGCTTGATGAGAGCGATGATATGTTGGGTGAAGAAATGGATCATTCTAAAGCTTTGGCTGAAAGTCTTCAGGGAGTCCAGTCCAAGTTTGATAACCTTTAGAGTCATCATAACACTCTCTTATCTGATCATGAGAAGCTTTCTTATGAATTTCTTCAAAGAAAGCAAGATCTTGAACAGTTAAGAGTGAGTTATGAAGATCTTCAGAAGGAGCGTGATTCATTACTTGCTCAACAAATCAGCGCTACTCGGGAAGAATTTGTTCCTCCGTGTTTGAAGTGCATTGAACATGAATCTGCTAATTCTTCACCTCAATGTTCAAATGCTTCTATTGCTGCAAATTCTTCAACTGTCTCTGCAATCACTAATTCGTCATCTAAGGATGCTGCTAGTATCACTGACCATGCAGGGCTGAAGGAATTGTATGTGATAGGCATGTACAAAAGCCTCAAAGGGCATCAGGCTAGCTCTTTGTGCTGTGCTTAAGAAGTAGATCCTCAACAGGAATCCTAGGAAAGAGGGTATTGCCTTTGAGAGGAAACTCAATGCTGATGGGACCTACTGGAAACTTGAGCAGTATCCCAAAACCTCATGGGTTGCTGCAAAGGGACCTTCAGTGGATCCATCTACTTTATCTGGCTTCACATGTGAATCTTCATGTTCTTCTGACGAGTCATTTGACTCCAACTATAAACTGTTCAAAAATCAGAATGGTGAAGTATTTGCTAGATATGTTGGCACTAACTGCAGGAACGGTTCCCCTATGGATAAAATATGGGTTCCCAAAAGGTTCCTTGAAAATCTTTAGATGAATGTCATCGTGACACCACCTGTGAAGAATAGGAACCCCAGATCAAACTCTTCATATGGACCAAATTCTTCATATGGATCCAAGTCCTCATACGGACCAAATTCCTCACGTGGATCAAATTCCTCAAAAGGATCAAAGTCCTCATATGAACATCATCGTACTAACCCTTCTGTTTCGCAGGGAAGATCTAAGGATTATGGATATGTGCATTATTCTTCAAATCATTATGTTCATAAATCCTCGAAGAATTTCTCTGCTTATTCCTTTTCTTACCCTAACTCCTCTTATGTGAAACGAAGTGGATTGGCATCTATGCCACCGTTCTCTTATGGAGCTCGCAGAATGATGAACTCTTTGCCACCCCTTCATATGTGGGTGGTGAAGAAAAAGAACTAATCTCTTATGCAAGGTCAGGTCTCCAGACGAACTTAAACGTCTAAAGAATTTGCTGGAGACCTGAATATGCTTGAAAGGACGCAAGCTAATCATGAAGAAATGAATTTTCATTTCTCACGTCCTCATACTACTCTACCTGTTCTCCTTCTTGACGGAATTGATCTGATCAATTTGATGCCATATTCTTCATTGATGAAGTATATGAGTTCGTAAGCTGCACTAATTCATCTGCAGGATGATCAATCCAAATCCACTGAGTGGGTCCTTGATAGTGGATGTACAAATCACATGACTGGTGACAGGAGCTTATTGATGGACTCTGCTTTATCTCCATCACATCTGAAGCATATCACCTACGCTGACAAAGGCAAAAGCAAGGTATTGGGTCTAGGTAAGGTTGCAATCTCAGAGGATCGACACATGGACAAAGTCATGCTTGTCAAGTCCTTAGGGTTCAACCTCATGTCTGTCTCAATGCTTTGTGATCTTGATATGGTTGTTGTCTTTGGCAAGTATCGTTGTGTTGTGATCATGGAAGCTAACAATTCCAAAGTTTTCGAAGGCTTTAGGAGAGGAGATATGTATATTGTTGATTTCTCTACAGGACCACAACCTGCTACATGTTTACTTGCAAAAGCTTTAGAAGGATGGCTATGGCATCGACGACTTGGTCATGCTGGGATGAGGAACTTGCACACGCCCGCGAGGAAGAAGCATGTCATTGGCATCGAGGGTGTCAAATTCCACAAGGACCATTTGTGTGGATCTTGTGAAGCCTGAAAGATGACCAAGGCCAAGCATCCCTCAAAGACCATCATGACTACCACTCGTCCATTTGAATTGCTTCACATGGATCTCTTTGGCCCTACTCACTATGCCACATTTACTAATGCTGCATCTTTATATGGCTTTGTCATTGTTGATGATTATTCTCGATATACATGGGTGCAGATCATCACTTACAAAACTGAAGTGCAGGAAGTCTTCAAACGATTTTCTTGGAGGGCTTCAACCAACTTTGGTGTGAAGATCAAGCACATCAGAAGTGATAATGGAACTGAGTTCAAGAACACTGGTCTTGATGACTATCTTGATGAACTTGGTATTACTCATGAGTTATCTTCTCCTTATACTCCTCAGCAGAATGGCGTCATGGAGCGCAAGAACAAGACTCTTGTTGAGATGGCCCGCACTATGCTTGATGAGTACAAGACGCCTCCTCACTTCTGGCCCGAGGCAATTGATACTGCGTGCCACATCATCAACAGGGTATATCTCCACAAATTCTTCAAGAAGACTACATATGAACTCCTCACTGACAAGAAACCCAATGTGAGTTATTTCAAAGTCTTCGGTGCTAAATGCTGGATTAGAGATCCTCATCACAGTTCTAAATTTGCAACGAAAGCACATGAAGGTTTTATGCTTGGTTATGGTAAGGACTCGCACACCTACAGAGTCTTCAACACCTATCCCCACAAGGTTGTTGAAACTGTAGATGTGCGGTTCGGTGGAAGTAATGGCTCACAAAGAGAGCACCTACCTCCTGTGACAGATGAAATACCTCCTGAGGAATCTATTAAGTTCAAGGCTTCAAAGGATGTCATTCCTACCGAAGAATCTGCTGAAGAAGTCATTCCAGAATGTGAAGAACGTCATGCTGATGCACCTGAGGAAAATGGTGCTGAAGAAAATGCTAATCAAATTCCTCATCATCAACCAGCTCATCCTCGCGTCACTAATGAAGTGCAAATTGAGAAAATTGTCAGCGACATCAACACACCAGGTCCTCTCACATGCTCAAAAGCTTCACATTTATCTAACTTTTGTGGGCGCTTTGTTTTCGTCTCTATCACAGAGCCCACTAAGGTAGATGAAGCATTTCTAGAGCCCGAGTGGATTCAAGCTATGCAAGAGGAATTACATCAGTTCGAGCTCAACAACATCTGGGAACTGGTCAAACGTCTAGATCCTTGCAAGCACAATATCATTGGCACAAAGTGGATCTACCGCAACAAGCAAGATGAAAATGGACTTGTGGTGAGGAATAAGGCACGACTTGTAGCTCAAGGCTACACACAGGTTGAAGGAATTGATTTCGATGGAACTTTTGCACCTATTGCTAGACTTGAGGCTATTCGCATATTACTTGCTTATGCTAACCATCATGATATCATCTTATATCAAATGGATGTGAAAAGTGCATTCCTCAATGGTAAGCTTGAGGAAGAAGTATATGTTGCTCAACCCCCAGGTTTTGAAGATCCAAAGCATCCTAACAAAGTCTTCAGACTCAATAAGGCCCTCTATGGCCTCAAGCAGGCCCCTCGGGCGTGGTATGACACTTTGAAGGAATTCCTCATGAAGAAAGGCTTCAAACCCGTTTCACTTGACCCAACTCTTTTCACTAAATCTTATGATGGTGAATTGTTTGTGTGCCAAATATATGTTGATGATATCATTTTCGGCTGTACTGACCAATGCTACAGTGATGAATTTGCCTATATGATGTGTGTAAAATATCAAATGTATATGATGGGAGAATTGAAATTCTCCTTAGGTCTTCAAATTCGTCAACATCGCAATGGCATATTCATATCTCAGGAGAAATACCTCAAGGATGTACTGAGGAAATCCGACATGCAAGATTGCAAAGGAGTCAAAATCCATATGTCCACAAATGGCCATCTATGCACTGATGAAAATGGTATTGACTTCGATCAAAAGCGTTCCTCGAAGAAAAGTTCCATACCTCTTCAGAGAACTCAATAGTTCAAAACCCTTAGTTGAAGAAAATGGCAGATGGCAAGAAACCTCAGAAGGGAGGTAAGAGACTAGAAGTCAATAGAGCGTTTGAAATCCCTGAGGATATCTATGATGAATATTGCACACCTGATGAGGCCAAACATGGAAAGGAGACCAAAAATCAGCGCAAGGTATGCATACAGAAGATAGAGAGGAGATGGGCACGGGAATGGAGGGAATATCGCTACGTTACACCCAAGTACATGAAGAAATTCGCTCTTCACCCTCCATGCCCAAGACCTCCATTGGCACTTGGCCAAGAAGCTGATCCCACTAGCCTCAAGCTCGGTGAGGACTATCCTGATGAATGGGCCAAGAGCCAAGCAAAACTAGCCAAAATGGCTAAAGAAGCAGTGAGGAAATTCAATGAAGACTCTGCTACTGCCAGTGTTGAGGCCTCTGCTAGCAAGCCTAAAAAGGCTATGCCCAAGAAGCCTGCTCACAAGACCAGTGCTTCAACTTCAATGCCATCACGTCCAAGCTCCTTAGCAATGCCCTCACGGCCAAGCTCCTCAGCAATGCCCTCACGGCCAAGTTCTGCAAAGCCCTCACGACCAATCCTCATGATGCACCAGCTCCTCCAAAATCCTTAGCTCCTCCGTCCAAATCCTCAACACCTGCGCATCTCGCGTCATGCCAAAGGACAACAGGCATCTCTATTGCCCCAGGAGCCTCTGCAAGTTCTTCAGCTCCTCCGAATTCTTCAACTGGCCCCACCTTGCTGAAGACAAAGGCCACTGCTGGACGAGGTTCTCGACCAAGTCCTCACAAGAAGCAGGTCGCCTTCCAAGTACCGTCCGATGACGATGAAGCTGATGATGAAGAACTCGCTGAAATCATCAGAGACAGGCAACACAGGGCCGCTAGAGCCAAAGGCAGTAATGTGCCATTAATACTGGATCCAAAGTTGATCCTCGACTACATCGACTTGTGGCACAAGGACCCCAACACACCTCTGCCTGAGATGAACCTCACTCTTGGTCAAAGTCATGTGTTGGCTGCCTTCATAGATGAAGAGAAATGGAAGTTTGAGAAGGCCAGGAAGCTGAAGAAAGCATAATACAAGAAAGAGCGCTATCTGAAGAAAAATTTTGTCAATATGACATCCGATGAACTTCTGGCTATCCAAACTGAGATCAAAGGACTCAGTGATGAATTCAACGTCTACCGCACAGACTGGCTTGCAGCCAAAGTCAGATTTGTGAAGTTGGCTAAAAAATTCACTTCAAAAGCTGAATCTCCTCAAGCTGAAGCGTCTGCTCAGCCGACTGAAGAAAATGCCAGCACCGCTGATGACAATCAGGCCGCTGAAGAAAATGCTAGTACCAGGGCTGATGACTGCATTCCAGCCACTGATGAAACTGCTAGGGCAACCACTAGTGTTGCGCCTGAAGAAACTGTCAGGACAGCTGAAGCTTCAACCGTTGTGCCTGAAGAAACTGATCATGCCAGGGCAACTGCATCAGTTGTGCCTGAAGAAACTGAACCAATTTCCTCTGCTCCTCCTGCACCTACACCAAGTCCAATTCTTTCTTCTGCGTCAGAAGTGAAGAAGACCAAGGCTGCGGAGCGTGCAGATGTGAAGAAAAGGAAAGCATCTACTTCATCTCAGTCTTCAGCTCCAAAGAAGATGAAGAAATTGACAAGTTCTTATGAGAATCCGATTGATGTTGTTCCAGTTTCAAGCATGCCATCAAAGGAACTTGTTCCTTTTGGTGAAGATTATGAGATCCCAAGCGGATTGGATGAAGAAGTTCCTTCTGCTGCTTCTACAGAGCAGATGGACGAAGAAATTGAAGCGGATGATATCCCTTCAACTCCAATCATCTCACCGCCCATGCCTCAGTTCACTGCTGAAGAGGCCGGCATTGAAGAAATGAGGGAAGAAGACGAGGATGTGCACATTGGGAGCACAACACCAGTGATGAATGATGACTTTTAGGAAAGTCAGCACCCCAATTCTTCTTTGTTCACTCCTCTGCAACTAATTCCTCAGTCCCCAATGACTACTGAAGTTCATATGGGATCTGAAGAACCACACCTCACTCCGTCTATTCGTGAAGAGATTCCATCCACTAGTGCCGATGAAATTGCTGCTGAAGAATTGAAAACCCAGGCTGCCACTGAAGAAGAAACTGAAATTCCTCAGCCTATGGATCCTGAGATTGCGATTCCCGAGGTTGTGATGCAATTAACTGACACTCCTTGGCCCAAGCCAAATGATCCTTTCTCAAATAAGCAAAAATTCAAGGCTGATGACTTCTTCCACGAGCATGTATTCTTCACGGACTACAACCCCTATGACTCTGCTCGTCTTAGAAGGAAGCATTTTTGGACTGCCAGCTAAGCCAACTTCTATTCTTCACTGCTTTTCAACAAAGACAAAGTCTTTGACCATGAGCATATTCCTCACGTGGACATGGAATCACTGCCTTGCTTCACGCCAGTCCTCAGTGTTCTTCATGATGCTGGACTGCTCAACTTTTGCACTGATATTGTTGATTGGAATGAAGAGCTAATTCTTCAGTTCTATGCAACGCTGCACATCACAGGAGATGCTTTCGATGTGAACTCTTGGGTATTGGACTGTATGACAGAGAATACTCACTTCAAAGCACCGACCTCTGAATTGCTTCATGCCCTACCTGTCAGTCCTCCCCTTGAAGGTGCATGTTGTATCTACCATGAACCTGAAGTTACCGCTCACTACATGCAAGTGTTGATGAAGCCACTGAAGCCCGGTCAAGCCCCAAGGACCAAATTCCTCGTGAAGGAATTGTTGTTTGTGCCTAGAACTGTCTATCGCATTCTGTCAAAGACATTGATTCCAATAAAAGGCCATGACTCGAATGATGAATAAGTTGTTGGCATCATGATGAATCTGCTATTCAATATCATACATGGCATTCCTATCAACTACCATGATTTCTTCATGAGGATTCTGGCAAATGTTGCACTCTCTCTGTTTGAGTTGAAGCGTTATGCTCCTTGGATTATGAGATTCCTCAGAACAAGGTCTTCACTCAACTACAAGGCTGATTTTCAGAATCACGTCAGTTACCCGCCCCCAATAGAAGTCCTCAAGCGGACATTTTCCTCATTTGATGAAAAGGGCAAGGCTACTGCTATTATTGATGAATGCATTCGTCCATTGGATGGTCTGTTCCACAAAGCTGCATCCTACTCCACCAATGATGACTCTGCCACTCATGACTCTGCAGCAAATGCTTCAAAGCAAAATCCTCAAGGCTCAGCTCCAAGGGTGATGACTGATCATGAGCTTCTCCCCAGTCTTCACCAGAAGGTCGATTGCAACCACAAATGGGTTAAGCATCAGTTTGGCTCTATTATTCACAACATGACTGCTACACACAATGCAGTGAAGAGAAACTATTACTACCTCCATGAAGTCTTCGGTCGCACCTGGGCTGTTCTGTCACATTTGTATGGTGAAGAAGATCTGAAGCAAATGGGTTTCAAGCAGGACTTTGAATGGTCTCAACGAACAACAAAGAAATGCAAGAAGACCAAAAGTTCCTTCCTTGATAGCCAGCTCATATTCTTCATCGCGTGAGACTGATGAGCATGAAGATTTGGACAACACTGCGGCAGGCCCTACCTCAACAACCGACCCCAACAATGCTGGCGCTCCTTCATTGACTTAGTGATGATATTCTTCAGGGGGCATTAGTCCTCATTTTTCGACCCTTTTGGTAATTCGATGACAAAGGGGGAGAAATTTGAGTTAGTCTTCAAGCTGGTCTCTTTATATGGGCGTTTTTTTGCTAAGTTACAACCCTCATTCTTTTGAAGACTTTGCTGGATCGAGTTGTAAACTTAAACCCCGATGGTGGTCTGATACTTTTGCTGTGTTCTTCTGCATGCTTATTCCTAATATATGTTAATGCACGAATGCTGAATTAAATCAGTCAACATATTTCATCATGCATTTCAAATTCTTCATATTATATGTTAAATGCGTGTATGAATTACAAGATATAGGGGAGATCTCCATGATTGTACTCTTCAAGTGTGCATTGCTTCAAAAGCAAATTCCTCACTATGCACATCTTCAGGGGGAGTTCTTCTATATCTTGCAATCAACTTCCTCAATATCAGTATTTACACTTCATATGTTTATCCCCGTTGAAAACTTAACCTATATTGTCATCAATCACCAAAAAGGGGGAGATCGTAAGTGCATCTAGTGCCCCTTAGTGATTTTGGTGTATTGAAGACTTATAGGTTAAGGGACTGACGCGTCTGTGAGTGTACACAGGTCTATAAGTCTATGAGGAGTTTGATATTTATAGAGAAAGTCGACCCCTAAAAATGAAGTTCTTCGACTGAAGACTTTGGATTTCTGAACACATTCTGAAGACTTTGAAAGTGAAGAAATTGGTGTGACCGTGAAGACTTGGTATTCATTCGAGGAACATGAAGCATGAAGACTTTTGTTTTCATAGTTTCTTTTTTTCTCCTTCTTGAGTCATAGGAAACACCGTACTGTTAAAGGGGGTCAAGGAAATACTAAGGAAAAGTTTCCAAGTGATGCTCAACTCAAAATCCTACACCTACCAATCCCTTCGAGTGAAGCCATTGGAAATCTCATGGAGTGCAGTCAATTTCTTCAGTTACAGAGATGAAGTTCTTCTGGTCTCTGAGGAATTTGTTCTGACTGGGGAGTTAGGAATTCTCCAGTGCGGATTGCCTACGAGTGAGGAACATGATAGCCCTGAGGAATTTGATAGTCAAATTTCTGACCGTTGCTGTGCTACGTGACAGCTATCCCAAAATATCTTCCCACCTAACGGTCATATCATTGAAGGGCATTTATGTCTTATCATGTCGGGCTGCTCCCTAGGCTATAAATAGCCGCCCCGTACAACCAATAGTTGGTTGGCTGCTCCGAGAGAAACTGACACTTGTCATTTGAGAGCATCCCAGCCTCCGAGGACTTTGAGCGAAAATCATCAAGTGAGGAAAACCCAAACCCAAACACCTACAAACCCAAAGTGATTGAGCATCACTGAAGAGATTGATCCTGTGTGGATCCGACACTTGTTACCTTTGAAGACTGTGCATCTTCCAGACAGTTAGGTGTCATGGTCTAGAGCATCCAAGAGGAAATTGTGGATCGCCGAGTGACTGAGTTTGTGAAGGTTTGGAAGTCACCTGAAGACTTGCCACGAGTGATTGGGCGAGGTCTGTGTTACCTTAGCTCAAGGGGAATATGCCGAGGACTAAGTGTCCTGAACTGCGTGTTCAGGACTGTGTGTCCGGGACTGTGTGTCCTCAGGTTTGAATATCTAGCCACCCTAACCAGATGTACAATTGTCACAACAGTTGGAATTGGTCTACCAAATCATTGACTTCACTGAGCTAACTGGTTCTATTTCCTCAACCATTCCATTTCCTCATTTCTTTGTTGTGTGCTTGTTCATATCTATTCGAAGACTTTGACTGAAGACTTTCTAAATTTCCTCAGTTCAATTTCCTCAGTCTGTTTGTCTTCATGCTGTTTATCCCGTGTTTACGCTTTCTGTACTCTGTGCTTGTTTTCATTTCATCATGATGACCATGCTTATGTTCTGTTATGTTTGCATCTGAGTACTTATTCCGCTGCAAGTAGTTCTTCTCTTAGGAATTTCCTCACTCTGAAATGCCTCAGTGAAGAATTCATAAAAATCGCCTATTCACCCCCTCTAGTCGACTTAACGCACTTTCACATCCAACTCGCTTGCTCACGAAGACCTAGGGAAATTTGAGGAAGCCCGTCATTGGAATATACAAGCCAAGTTCGTTAATGTAAAATTCCCACTAGTATATGAAAGTGACAACATAGGAGACTCTCTATCATGAAGATCATGGTGCTACTTTGAAGCACAAGTGTGGTAGAAGGATAGTAGCATTGTCCCTTCTCTCTTTTTCTCTCATTTTTCATTTTTTTATTTTTTCTCTCTCTTTTTTTTCGTTCGGAGTCTCATCCCGACTTGTGGGGGAATCATAGTCTCCATCATCCTTTCCTCACATGGGACAATGCTCTAATAATGATGATCATCACACTTTTATTTACTTACAACTCAAGAATTACAACTCGATACTACAACGAAATATGACTCTATGTGAATGGCTCCAGCGGTGTACTGGGATGTGCAATGAATCAAGAGTGACATGTATG